>NW_026592732.1:6285388-6295624 GCF_907164565.1 Psammomys obesus
GGGGAGTTAATACGACCTGGAGAGGACAGGAGTTCCACAAGGACCAAATATATCTGGGCACAGGGGTCTTTTATGAGACTGTTTCTCAAACAAGGACCATGTATGGCTGCAACCTAGAGCCCCCACTCAGATGTAGCCCTTGGTAGTTCAGTATCCAAGTGGGTACCCTAATAAGGGGAACAGGGACTGTTTCTGACATGAACTCGATGGTGGGCTCTTTGACACCCCCCCCCCCAGGGAGAAGCAGCCTTGCTAGGCCACAGAGGAGGACTTTGCAGGCAGTCCTGAAGACACCTGATAAATCAGTGTCAGATGTAAGGGGAGGAGGTTCTCCCTTATCAGTGGACTTGGAAAGAGGCAGGGAGGAGAGGAGGGTGGGAGGGTGGGATTGGGAGGGAAAGAGGGAGTGGGATACAGCAGGGATACAAAGTTAACAAACTGTAACTAATATTAAAAGAATAAAAATTAAAAAAATAAATAAATAGAGCAGGTGCTGTGGGGTGTTGGCCCTATCCTCATGCCTCCTGTTAAGTGAGTGTAATATAAAACCCTCTTTATACATGGGAGCTTCATGGACGCCTCTTTCTTTTTGCAAATGTCTGAAACAACTATGGCTTCAAGAACTGTCAAACAGCAGCGCCTTTAGAATAAAAAGGCATATCATATTACTTAAAAACAAAAAACAAAAAGCAATTTGGGAGCAGAGCGATGATTTGTTTCTTTGACAAGCATATAATGGGGCAGCCTTATGCGCCTAGCCTGCTCCAACTGGACATTAAGAAACATCCCTACGGGTTTATTATACTTCAATAAATCCCAGTGATCAAATGCAATATGCCACCGAACTGAACAGACTGTGCACACGGTGGCTGCTGATGCATATATCTGCTGCCTTGTCCTTCATGCCAGAAGATGGTATTTCATGAAGACTGGTTATGGCCACGTGATCACCATTATCCAATGAGATGGAATGGAACTGATACTACGTCACTTCCCAACAGACCAGGGTTGTAGCTTGCCATTTCTTCTTGCCACTGGTATAAGGTCAGCATGATACAGGAGGATGGCACTCTATGGACCCAAGTTTCAGAGTAGAAACGAGCCACTGAGGACCCGTGTGGACGTGCATGCTGAACCAGATAAGAACGTTTACTGCCGCAAAACTTTGAGGTGGGATGAGCAAGTGTCACCTCGGCCTGCCCTGCCCTTTTCTCATTTAATTATGTGTAACGTAAGCAGTTTTTGCTGTGACAACACAGACTCAAGAAAATAAATTCAACCCAACAAAATTAGTATCCTTAATGAAGAAAAAAAAAAATGTCCCTATTTGCAATCATCTCTCGTCCGTTCACATTCACAGAGATCTAGTCAACAATGCTTACTTGAGCATTACCTGAGTGCTCGGCATTTTCTGGTGTGATGTGAGAAAAAGAGTGTGTGGTTTACATAGTTTTCCCATAGTTTGTAAGATACAGTCTTGGAAAGTGTCAAATTTTAGGAAATTTATGTGATACAAAATGTGCAATATTGTAAAGCCACGAGAGGATTATTATATTCCTTTCATTAGTGCTAAGAAAAATTCAATTTAAAGTAGGGATGTGTTTTTAATGGCAAAAAAGTAAAAAATAAAAGGAAAACACTTACTCCTTAATTTCAGAAGAGACCAGCCATGGAAAGGTTTCTCAGTAAGTTAAACCACACCATTGAAGGGGGTGTGCATGAGCGGGAGAGATGGCAGTGACTAAAGAACTTGCCATGCAAGCTTGAACTTTGAGTCCCCGGAACCCACCGGATGTTAAGACTTGGTAGCATGCACTTGTACTCCTAGACAGTGAGATGGAAACCCAGGAGCTGGGTAGCCTGGTGCGCTCAGCTGCAAACAGTAGGCGTTTTGTCTATGGTGGGACCAACACCAAGGCTACACTCTGACCTTCAAACAACGCTATGGCACATGGCGACCCCCACCTATACACGGAGAGTGAGTGATCCTCCTAACTCTCCTCTGGAAGAAAAAGTACTCTTGGTGCGAAGTAGAAAGGGAATGCCTCCTGCCTGGTAGAAACAAGGAGTTCTGGGTGGGGGCTACCCCTGCTTCAGAACAGGCAAACACGAAAAGCAACCAAATGCTGTTGCTTTGCTCCCCTTCCCCACCATGCCTGAGCATGGGGGAGCACCTCCTTTGGAGGCTTTCTCAAGGGCTGGAGTGGACCGCCTAACAGGACCAATCTGTGAACTCTCCCGAGACCTCCCTGTAGTCAATCCCTCTTCTCCTTGCTTTGGAGAAGACCAGACAAGCGTTCAGAATCCAAATGTGACTATATTCCCAGACACTGAAATCCTATGGTACTAATGGCATTTGTCCTGAAGACAGACTAACTAAATAAAGTTAATTTACTCAATCAAAAGTTGAGTGTAAGCATTTTCTCTCTGTTGGAAACTGTTCAGGGCTAAAGCTTTTATTAAAATCCAGCTGATGTTTCCATGAGACCATTTAGCAGTACACAAGCTATTTATCTCCACATATGTCCAACAGCAGTGAGGACAAGAACAGCTTTCTGCAGCTAAGGAAACAAAGGTCCTTGTTCTTTCAACTTCCTCCTGATTCAAAACCCAGCTCACCCTTCTGGGTGTGACCTCAGTGGTCTTACTGTGCCTCCCATGGTTGCCAAAACAAAGCAAAGCTTGCCTTTAATTTCCCACTCACATTTCCCATCTGGCATTTCTGATTAAAACATACAGATATACAACATCATGCTACATGAGTTTTTAGAGAGGTAAAAAGACAGGACATGAGCACATTTATTAGTGCTCATGATGCCCTTCCTCTTCACATGTTAGAGCCATGCAATACATGGAAGCTAGAACACCTTTCAATGGGAATAACACTCTGTTTAACCACGGGAGGATGAAACCAAGCTACCTAGGACACCTGGGAAGTTCCAGTGACAAAATGTACAAGCAATGTGAAGCTCAGGAGGAATACTGTTCACAGATAGCAACTGTTTAGAATATGAAGAGTCTGCTTTGCACTAGGTAGACCACACCCCCAGGCATGCATGGAAAAAGTCACCCAGACAATGGTCAAACATTAGAGCTCTTCAGGAACTTTAAGACTCTATATCCCACAAAAACATCCACTGGAATGTACCCCCTTGTCCACCCCAGAATTGAAATAGGTGCATTATAGAGTAATGTAGATTGGACCACAGAAGAAAAGGCAGCATCAGAGAAAACCCAGGACACACTGGATTGCCTTTTTCTTTGTTAAAGATCAAGATGGAAGTGTTGAGACAGGACCGCTACGTAAAGAAAGATAATTTTGTTTTCCTGAAAAAGGAATTCAGATAGTAAAATGATGAAGACCTACTAATGAGGTTCTCTCCTGATGATCCCGTTTGAGAAGTTTCATTCTCATTTCAACTGGACAGTATGTGTTTAACAGTGGCGAAAACTACCACCCTCAAAATGAATTAATTAACAATGTCTTATAATCTAGAGAAGAATACATTACGAGTTGGGCATGGTGGCACACATCTGTGATCCCAGCACTCGGGGAGGCAGAGGCAGGCGGATCTTTGTGAGTTCAAGGCCAGCCTGGTCTACAAAGCGAGTCCAGGATAGTTAAGGCTACACAGCAAAATCCTATCACAAAAAAATATCAAGAAGAAGAGGAGGAGGCAAAGGAGAAGTAGGAAGAGGAAGAACAAGAACATTATATCCCATAACCACAAAAGCATTCATAGATTCAATATCCTGGGCCAGTTTCTTGTGGGGTTTTTGTTGTTTCGTTTTTCATGGAGCTTTGTCTTAAGAATGATCAAACTGTCCTCTTCTAATGAATTGCAGAGCTTCACTTATAGCATGAAGAACAAGTATTGAATAAAGTGTGACTGCAAAGCAAGTGACTTCTTGCTGCTCAGGCTGTAGAGGGGCTCCTGGCTCCACTAGCACACCGTAACCTCACTCTGTAGCCTGTGGCATGTGCTTCTGTTGCTTTCTCAATTCTCTGTCAGGAGATTCAATAGGTTTTATTTGTGGTTTACTCTGTAGGGCAAGTCAAAATGTAGAAAAGCTTATTTCTGATTAAGTTTCTGTTTCTTTAAAAATCTTAGTTAAGCCAAAATCTGAGAAGTATTCATGCAAAAGTTTTAAAGGAAGAGGAAAAGGGACTTACTTTCTTCTTTCTTGCTAATTATGGCAGGCAGCGTGTAAATCTAGGAACAAAGGACAGCAGTTAGTTACTGCAGTTAACAGCCACGAGAAGATTGACAAGGCAATGCTTACACTAAAACAAATGAACAAACAAAAAGAATCAGGCACTGGCTCAAGGTCCAGCAACTGTTGCCAGAGTGCCACCATTTGTTCAGCTTATCTACTGACCCCTACCACAGTTTTCATCCTGGGTGGTACAGCCTGGGCTAAGTTCTGCCCTTCTCCATATGACTTCTGTATTTTACTCTCTTTCCTAACTTGTACTTGCAGGCACCTTCTTCCAAAACTGTCTCACCGTGGAATTAGTGTGACTTTGCTCCTTCCTCAAATGAGCTGCATTTATTTGTTTTCTGATGTACAGTCTGATAACATTGCTGGATAACAAATTATCCCTGTATCTACTCTAGATCAGGTCTTTTTCTTAAGTTTTTCAAGACAGGGTTTCTCTGTGTAGCTTTGATTGTCCTGGACTTGCTTTGTAGACCAGGCTGGCCTCGAACTCACAGAGATTTGCCCGCTTCTGCCTCCCTGAATGCTGGGATTACAGGTGTCTGCTACTGTGCCCAGCTAGATCAGGACTTCTTAACCATTTGTGCAAAGTTTAAAATTTTTTTAAAAAAAATATACCAATGATTTGTATTTTTGATTTTTGATTGATTGACACCATAAAATATAATACAGTGGAAAAAGAAACTAATCAACACAAAGCCTGATTTATTATTATTATTATTATTATTATTATTATTATTATTTAATTTGGTAGACTTAAAATCACATCCTTGTGTGTTTAGATCATCTTCTAAACTCTAGAGTCTAAAATGTATTCGAAGTGCCTGGCTCATCCGACTGTGGCCTGGGACCGGGGTTGGAGGAAGGGTCTCTGGGTCTACAGAGCATGCTAACTAGCACCTTAGCTTGGACTGTTCTTGGGTTCTCTGCCATCAGTGGAACCTTCCCTAGCGATGGGGTGGTGCCTGTTTATCCTAAGCGCCCTCACACTACGACCCCGGAACAGTGTTCAGTAAGAAAGCAAACATCAGAGAAGAACTCCTCTTTTTCCCACATAACACTGGTGTTTGTGAGTAAACTGCCACAGGGACATCAAAACGACTATGACACACAGGATGTGCATCCAATGGGGATGTCTCCCACCAGCAGCTTTCTTAACTGTTGTTTTCCAGTGAGGCCCGGACCAGAGGATGATTCCTCACATATTCTGAATAGCAACCCATTAAAGTGAGGCAAGAAATGCAGCCCAATTAATGGTTATAAATATTTTAAAGTGATTTTAGAGTTGCACACTAGTCTTAGAAGTCTTCCTGAAAAACAAACTGCAAGTAGGAGTTAAGAGCTAGTGGCTGAGCTGTCACCAGGACAGCAGGACAGGCTGTTCTCATCTGCTCTGTTACTTTAACGCTTTTGACTATATTAAAGACACATAAAAATAAAATGTAGAGGTGCTCTCCAAGTTTTAGAGATGACATCACAGTCTTACCGGTTCTTTCCCGTCCATGGCCTCCAGCCAGAGTTTCCGGTTGGCTTCAGAGAATGCCTGTAGCGTGATGATGCCATGCCTAGCAACAGACAGACACTCTACATGTGAAATTCATTCTATTGAGCCCTTCAGCATTTGCAAATTTTCAAGTCCTTGATTATTTTATAAAGCCATCAAAGTGACACTCAGCTTTTCTCTGTGCCATGATCACAGCATTAAAATGAATTCCCTGAAAATAATTCTCAAGTCATGCATGTGGGAGGCTTCAGCCAGAGAACCACAAGTCCAAGGCCAGGCTACAGAGTGAGACCCTGTCTCAACAAGCTTTGTCCCCAAAATCTCCTCTGTGCAGCCACTTTGAAACAGTTACTTAGGGATGCATTTCCAGATAAAAGAAGGCACCATATGAAGGGGGGTGGGGTGGTATGAAATCTTATCGGTTAATTCATATGCAAGAATTAATGTAGTCAGCCTGGAAATTACAAGGCTTTAAAAACACTGGGACTTTTTTTTTTTTCATTACTAATATGTAATGATTAAAAACTTGGAATAGCTGCAAAAAAAAGCAGCTATTCCAAGTTTTTAATCATTACATATTAATAATAAAAATAGAGTCCCAGATCTGGAGAGGACAGGAACTCCACAAGGAGAGCAACAGAACCAAAAAATCTGAGCACAGGGGTCTTTCCTGAGACTGATACTCCAGCCAAGGACTATGCATGGAGATAACCTAGAACCCCTGCACAGATGTAGCCCATGGCAGTTCAATATCCAAGTGGGTTCCATTGTAATAGGCACAGGGACTGTCTCTGACATGAACTGATTGGCCTGCTGTTTAATTAGCTCCCCCTGAGGGGGAAGCAGCCTTACCAGGCCACAGAGGAAGACACGTGTAGCCACTCCTGATGAGATCTAATTGACTAGGATCAGAAGGAAGGAAAAGAAGTCCTCCCCTATCAGTGGACTTGGGGAGGGGCATGCATGCAGAGGGTGGAGGAAGGGAGGGATTGGGACGGGAGGAGGGAGAGAACCACAGGGGGGATACAAAGTGAATAAAGTGTAATTAATAAAGAATTTAAAAAATTAAAATATTCACTAAAAAAACTTGGAATAGCATAATATGGCAAGAAATAACTTATTTTTTCTATAGGCAAGAAAATAGTTCATTAGAATGACAAGAAAAGAAAAAAATGTATATAAGGGCCTCAATAATCTGATGTGATTGAATTTATTTTGTTTCTCTGGAACAAGTTCTAAGCACCATAAGCTTTACTTCAAACTTGTAGTCCTCCTGCCTCAGCCTCCGGAGCGCTGGGATTACAGATACATGTTGTTGAGCGCAGTGTTGCTGCAGAATTTGAGTCGACAGCAATCACTACCTGATGGAAGGTTATATTTCATTCTGGCTGCTGTGTTCATCCGACCACTCTATCATCTCCTGTAACCCTGGAAATGCGAGTTTCTTTTTCTATTTTAGAGATGAAATGACAAAAGCACAGAGTTTAAGTAACCATAACTAGAATATGCAGAAATATGACAGTGTGTGCACACATTGGCCTTCAGGAGGCACTGAACTTGGCCAGCTGTGGAGTCTGTGGTACTTCCTCTTGATGATAAAAATGCTTGCCCTGTGCTTCTGCCTGATTTGGGGACTCTTGTCTTCCTCCTGGGTTCCTTCTTCCCGTCTTAATATATAAGGGGAGATGCCTAGTCTGAGGACAGCTTAATTTGCCATGCTTGGCTGAAACCCCTGGGAGGCCTGTTCTTCTCTGAAGGGAAACATAGGAGGAGTGGACGAGGGTGGCAGGGTAGGGAGGAGAGAAGGGAAGGGAAATTGTAGTTGGAATGTCATACATGAGAGAATAAATTTGAAAGCGGAAATGTTTGTCTTGAAGCCAGCAAACAACACTGTGGGCTTCTCCCGATTTGTTGGGAGGTAGGCTGCTCTGCCCGGCCCTCTAACATGCCGGTTACGCAAACTTCCCAGGCTCTCTCTCTGGTGTAACTTTTCAGCAGCATTAGCTCTCGTGTCTCTTTTCTTTTTGAAATATCATTCAGTGAAAATTTATTGGGTAAATAGGAGAAACACTGAAGTGTGTTGACTTTCAAATATGCAAACACTGTCTGCCAGTGCTTCTCAACCTTCCTAATGCTTCAGCCCTATACTCATGTGGTGGTGACACCAAACCAAAAACATTAGTTTCATTGCTATTTCATAACTGTAATCTTGCTACTGATACGACCCCTGTGAAAGGGTAGTTATGTAAATATATGTTTTCTGATGCCCCACAGGTTGAGAACCACTGCTAATGCTGTTTCATGCTGTGCTTATTTTTGGACATAGAAGTGGACATTCAGTAAAAACCACAAAGTGGAAAGTAATGCTCAAACCTTTCGACCACTTCGATGTCAAAGCAGAAGCGTTTGTCAATTGAATCTGTCTTTCGTCGGATACATGACTTTAATTTAAACATTTCGGGTGAACCAGTAACGAGGCCGTTCTGAAAGAAAGAAAGGTACCTAGTTACTAATGTAAGGGAGTGAGTTCAAAGTGGGTTGATCCAAACTTGCCACCTGAACGCGTTACTTGAAGATAAGACACTGTATGAAGGGTTAGCTCCTGCTTTTTTATCCTCTGTGCTCACTGACAATACACTGTGCGTCATTTCAAAGAAGCCTGTGGCAGGGCTTCCCTGCGCTTTTAGACACGTTTGTTCTGAATGGGAACAGACGCTGTGCAATGCACCTGCTCTTAGGATTCAGAAAGACATGACATCATAGTCACTGTAACGTCACAGCTGTGTGCAGTAGGTGTGTTAGGATGCTGTACATTTTCTCCATCAAAATCCCCTCTAGTAAAAAAGTAAATATAAAAACTTCCCAGGTAACTAAGACATTAGTGCCGTGGGTATGTTTTGGGGAGGGAGCCTTGAGGTGATAAACAGTAGCTTCCTCCAAGTCTCAAGAGAGCCTCTGGAACAGCGGAACAGCAAGACACAAGTTTGCCGCGCTGCTCCTGCCAGATTTCTCCAGCATGCATGGCTTCCCCGCTAACCTACTTCTCTGTGAATAAAATGCAAACTCTCTGGATGGGACTAAACAGGAGCCTGAGACCTCTCAGAAATTCTCTTCTACGTGCAGGATGCTCATCTACATTGTGGAAAAGTTTAGTTCAGTGTTTGTTAGTCCCCTCTTGCTTGCAGACCTAACAGACTTATTACCAGCACTCTGGCTTGGTCAGTTTGCATTATTAACACCCCAGCTGTCACATAAGCTGAATTTCTGGTGATCGTTACTCCAAGTAAGTCACAGAGAAATGTGAACTGTGAGTTCATAACTCTGCAAGTGAAGCTATCCACAGCTCTTTTTCTCTGCTGTGTTCCCCTTTCTTTTATGTCTCTTTCACTTTTGAATTATTAGGCTCTGACGGATGCCTGTGCACAATAAGTTTCCGTTAACACATCTGAATGTTTCTACCTTCCATCATTTACCTCTGCCATGTCCTAAATTACAAACTGCCTGGGTGACTCATTTACTTTCTAGAAACAACTTCCCCACCTGTTAAAATAAGATTGGAACAAATTATCTTTAGGATAATATCCACATGCAGAATCCTTAGCCCGTGACCAAACTAGCTAGTTCACAAGATCAGTCATTACTCATGTTGGTAAGTTAACTCAAAAAAAAAAAAAAAAAAAAAAAAAAAAAAAAAAAAAAAAAAAAAAAAGAGAAAGAAAAAAATGAAAAAGAATAGAAAAGAAAAATAAAACAAAAGGAAAAAAGAAAAAACAGATGAGAAAGAAAAAGGGAAGGAAGGAAGGCAGGAAGGAAAGAAGGGAGTTCCATCTGCTATGCAATAAGGACTGTGCATTTCATCAGATAGAAGGTGCACCATGTCCTGTGATGGTGGCTAGCCATGAAACATTTAGCAACAACATTACTTTGGGGGTAAGCTGCGCCTTGATTGGTTGCTTTGAAAAATTTGTTAATCAGCATCTTGGTATGTTACTTTGTAGAATGTCAGAGGCAAGGGCACAGAGGAGTAGTTGTAGTTTTGCCCCCTGTGCCAAGCTGGGTGCAGACACCGGCAGTCCCTTCCTTGGTTGCTAGTCAACCCATCGCACACGCCCCTCCTTCTTAAGCCAGGGACGTTGGAGGGTACCTCAGTCATCTACTGAACGACCTCTTCCTGTAACCCAAATGCTTATAAATACATGATAGCCCCAGCCAAACAAAAGACACTGCCCATTCGTTTTTAATGTCATTAAGGTCACTAAAAATTATTTTTTTAAATGAACTTTTCAGTTGTTAAAATGTGTGCTCTTAGTAAGGAAGGGACACACAGGTGACACTTCAATCAACTCCCACTCCTTAAATGACAAGCTTAGAGTGCTCACTCACCATCTTCCCACTGGCTTTCACTTCCGAGACATTCATCGTGAACGTTTTGCTTCCTTTGTCGTAGGTACAATAATGTTTGATCCACGTGAAACCCAGTGGTCCTAAAGCAGTAGACCAACAAAAAAAAA
>NW_026592732.1:6295634-6396880 GCF_907164565.1 Psammomys obesus
TGTGTGTGTGTGTGTGTGTGTGTGTGTCTGTGTACAGAGCCCTACAACATACATGTGGAGGTCAGAGGACAAAGGGGAATTGGTTCTCTCCTTCTGTCATGTGGCTCATGGAGACCAAAGCCAGGTCAGTAAGTTTGACAGCAAGTGCCTTTACCCTGCTGAGGGCAGCTTGCCACACACACTCCAACCATTTCTAAGATTTTTCTTCTTGTTAGTTTTGCAAACATTTATTTATCGTGTGTGTGTTCATAGAAGTGCCACAGTGCATGTGTGAAGTCAGAGGACTCTCTCCTTCCATCATGTGTGCCCCAGGACCGGACCCACCTGCTGAGCCACCTGCTGAGCCATTTTGCTGGCCCAAAACTTTGTAAATCGAGTCCTATGTGTCTCATCACTGTGATCAAATATCTGACAAGAAGCAGCTTAAGGGCGAGGCGGGATTTTCTGGGCTCCTTGTTTAGAGGGCTACAGCACATTTTCATGAGGGAGGCATGGTGGCAGGAGCTGCTGTGGCTGTGGCAGCGAAAGCAGGAGTGGCAGGCTGCTTGCTCACATCTTAGACCAGGAAGCAGAGGATGAAGTCAGGACATAAACCTCAAGGTTCTCCCACAGGGCCTCACTTCCTCCAGCTAGGCCCCACCTCCCTATAGAAAACCACCCCCTGGAGACCAAAGGTTCAAGAAAAGAATCCTACAGGGGCATTTCACATCTAAAACACAGGTATCAACATAAAAACTTGTACAGTAGTTCAGGGGTGTCAAAATTCCTGCACAACAGAAGAGACTGTAAGGTTTGCTGCTGTGACTTTAAAAAGGAGAATTTGAGGGAGGCCATTGTTAAGGTGTTGAGATAACCTGAGGCCCCTGCCCAACCCATGCCCTCTCAAGCGACTGCTTGTAAGAGTGGCTTTAGTGATAACTTGGGAAGAATATTTAAATATTCGTATTAAAATGTCATCATTTCTTTTTTCTCTCATAGTGTTCTAGAAGAAAGCCCAAACCAGCTAATACACAAAAGCTTCTAAACATACAGGTTAGAGCTACACACTCATAGAAGTCCATAGATTCCAAAGCGAATGAGAAAGCTTGAGGAATTATGCTCACGTCTGAGACTTTCAGATGGATGCAGGGCTGCGCCCTTAGAATCAGGAAATGCAGCTCCTTATTTGACCTTTTCTCCTCCTAGCTCTAACAGAGGTTAAAGATAATCACTACAGGCAACCACTAAAGCATGTGGTCCAAGGACAAAGTTCTTTAAAAGAAAGCAGCTCAAGAACCTTTGACTGCAGGAAGACACTTTGCTGTGAGATAATCTGTAAAAGGCACTGCCAATAATTAATTTGCATAAGTATATTTTAAAGTAACTAAGAAAGGAGAAGGGGTTTTCAAAGTTGAGCATATAGGTATATGAAATGTCATAACGTACTCCAGTACCATGTGTGGTGAACATAAACCAATGGGAAAGTGAGTTCAAATGTGTGTGTGTGAGCATATGCCAATATATATAAAGAAAAGCTTGATCTCTGAGAAATTTTGGGTTTTATCCCAATATCTTTGTTATTCCACTCAGCAATCCCTTCATCACCCAAGCGTATACTGAGAATTAAACCCCATAAGGAAGCATTTCTCTTTTCTTCACCATAAACTCTGCCAAATGTGTGTCTGTGTGCGTGTTTGTGTGTGTGTGTGTGTGTGTGTGTGTGTGTGTGTGTATTTAAGCAAATATTTACTAAGCCTTTAGGTTGTGCTAAGCATTTTGCCAAGAGCTGAGTAATTCTGCTCTGCACCTGCACAGCATTCTCAGGAGCTCAGTACAATCGCCTCACCAGCCTGAGTGTAGATGCCCAGCCGGCTGGAGTCTGCACCTACATTTGAATTCAGCAGGTGAACTGCAGAATCAAAGCTCCTCTCCACTATTTCCACACTAAGTCTGTATCAAGAGAAAGTATGTATTAAATCCCAGGCTTTACACACCGTATGTTGCCTGGGTCCATGGAGATTGGATCCATTATGAGTAACAGGAAGTATGTGAACAAGCCAATCTGACAGTCTTTGAGGTTAGCTAATGACTATGAATTGTGCCCTAACAGAATCAAGATCTTAATGTTAGATAATCAGCACGTGAAGCATCTTTCAAAATTTTAGGTCTCACTGAGCAACATGGAGGAAACTGGAGATTTTTTTTTTTTCCTTTGCAAAATTGAGGCATAACTGTCTTGGTGGAGAGGAACACCATGAACAAGGCAGACACTCACTAGACCAAGGATGCAGCTCACAGACCTTTTTATTTTTTTTCTCAGGGACTTCTTCTGGAGGCCTCACTGTCTGACTTTACCACACGACCCCCCTGTCATATCCAAAACCAGCCTAAGGGCGCTAACATGTACCTTGGAACTCACAGACTCTCCACAGGTAAATGAGCATGGTCCATTGTTCCCGATGCAGTTACAAGCCCACGTTTACAGCTCTTGGCTTTGTGGCTGTCATAGTCAGGGTGCCAACTGCTGTGATGAAACATCATGACCAAAGCAATGTGGGGAGGAAAAGCCTTATTTCCTCACAGTGAACTCAGGACCACCAGCCCAGGGGTGTCCCCACCCACAATGAGCTGGACCCTCCCCAATTGATCACTACTTAAGCAAATGTCCTACAGGCTTCCCTGCAGCCGGATCTTATGGAGGCATTTTCTTAATTAAGGTCTTCTCCTGTCAGATGACTTCAGCTTGTTTCAAGTTGACATAAAACTAGCCAGGATAATGGCAATGTATCTGTGGTTATGATTTTGCAGGGGTAATGGCATAAGAACTCTATCTGCCTACTTCAAACCCTTAACTGCTACTCAGCCTTTGCTCACTCAGCCTCTACTGAATACGGTGCTAGGTACTGGGGATTACGTAGGAAACAAAAGAGGTAAAGACACGCAATGGATCAAACCTGTAATCCCAGCTCTCAGGAGGATGAACCAGGAGAATCACAAGTTCAAGGCCAGCCTGGGCCACATAACAAGCTCAAAGCCAACCTGGACTAAGTCATCTGAAACCCGTCTCAAAAGAAAAAAAAAAAAAAAAAAAAAAGCCAGGTGGTGGTGGTGCAAGCCTTTGATCCCAGCACACTCAGCACTAAGGAGACAGAGGCAGGCAGATCTTTGTGGGTTCAAGGCCAGCCTGGTCTACAGAGTGAGTTCCAGGATAGCCAAAACTACACAGAGAAGCCCTGTCTCAAAAGAAAAAAAAAAAAAAAAAGGTTAAACAAGATATATAATATGTTAGATTGTAAAAGGTGATATAAAGAGATGGGAACAAAATGCAGGAAAAGCAACCAAAGAGCAATTCAGCTTTCTTTAAAAAGCAGATTCCTCTGCAAAACTCAATCTGAACAGTTTGACAGAAATCACCAGCTTAGGCTGTTCCTGCCCACTTTGAGCCAGGCATCCTAAGGACTACTGACTGGTCACAGAGGCAACACCGACAGTCTTCTCTAGCAGCTTGAAAGTGAGGGAGTGAACAGCAGGCACCCAGTGCCTTCGGGAATCTAGCTAACTCTCACCAATGCTTTCAGGGTCCCTGAAATGGATGACAAAATCCAGTGGTATGAAGTTATAGAACCTCTTGCTCCCAAATAGCCCACAGTCACTTAGAAGCAGGATACAGTCCTAACTTTGAAAGAACAGAATAACGGAAAGAAATCTGGCTTCTAAGAGGCACCAAACACATCATTACTTCACTTTAGAACTATTTACAAACAAGCATTCTATTGAAAAGTGAAAATAAGAACTGGGAAGGTAGATAAAGAAGAAAAATGTATAACGACACACAGATGAGGATGCCATGATGATACTCATTGTTTTGTATTCCAACCTTAAAAATCATCTTAAAGATGAGAGCTTAAATAGGATTAAAGTCTATGAAAATAACACAGGGGCACAGGTAACTATTAGTTATAGGGCTGACAAAATGGATCAACAGTCAAAAGCACTTGCCAGTCCAGCCTGAGTGCCTGTTTCATTCTTCAGAAGCCATGTAAAGATGAAAAAGGAGAATCCTACCCACAAAGTTGTCCCCTGGCCTCCAAAAACGCAATGGCATGCATGCTCACATACACATGCCATATATACAGACATAATTATAACAAAATCTTCAATTAAAATTTTAAAAAAGACCTTACGTAAGTCTTTTGAAGGGAAGAAAACCTTGCAATATGTTAGATGTAGCTAGGTGTAATGGACAACACGTGACTTCTGAAGGTCCTTGAGTGAAAAGGAAATCAAGCTTCCACATGCATGCTTGATGTCTTCAAGTCTGTGGTTCATCTCAAAGGGCTATTCTTGATCAGAAGGAACCAACCACTCCTTCCCTTATGCAGATCTTGCCAATGGCTTTGACACCAGGCAAAGTCCATCTCTGGAATGCAATGCCCTCAGAGAGTAATTCCTGTGACTTCTTTATGTTGTAATTGTCAAAGTTTGGAGTTTTCTCTGTTCTGTTTGTTGTTGTTGTTGAACTATTTATGGTGGTTTGAATGAAGAATGTCCCCATAGACTGGAATATTGGAATCCTTGGCCCTCAGTTGGTGGTTCCATTTGGGGAGGCTGTAGAATCTTTAAAAGTCAGCGCCTTCCTAGTAGAAGTATGTCATGAGGGAAGGTCTGTTACTAGTCTTGCCCTACTTCCTGTGAACTCTACCTGGTGAACAATGTAACCTCTGAACTTCACGGTCCTGACAGCATGCCTGCATCTTGCTATCATGTCTCCATGCCATGATGAACTTATTCTATTTCTGGAACAATAAACCCAGGTAAACTCTTCATTTTATATAAGCTGTCTTGGTCATGGTGGATTAGCACAGCAACAGTAACTAATACACTAGGTATCAAACCCCGGGCCACACACATACTAGACAATTGCTCTATCATCAAGCTTTATCCCTAGCCATCTTCCTACTTTTTATTCAGAAACAATGTCTCATTATGTGGCCTATGCTGGCCTTGAACTCACTTTGAGTTCCTAGGCTCACCTTGACTTGCAATTTTCTTGTTTTACCCTCCTAAACAGCTGGGACTACAGGCCCAAGTCACTACCAGCCAGATTTTTTTTTTTTTTTGATGTCTGGAATTCTTTTGGCAAACTACAATTTACATATGCATGAATAAATGTTAACCATTATACTTAATAATTTACTGAATGTAACTCATGTAAAAGGAGCAATGGTATTCTCTGGCTAACACAATCTTTTAATGAGCAACTAAAGATAATTTCCTTGTTACTGTTGGTAAGGTTTACCTGGAGTTAATGGTTGGACAAATGCAGAAAGTTTGGAGAATTACTGAAGGAAGCAGAAGAGGGACATAAAGTTAACTGGTGTTTAGTTTGTTTGGGGTTAGTAAATAAAAATATCTTCAACAGTGAACACGAGGCAGCTCACAATCATCCAGAAAACCCCAGTTCCAGGGGATCTGGTGCCCTCTTCTGGCCTCCATAGGCACCAGCATGCACAGTGCTGCACACATACACACACTGACAAACACATATACACATTAAATAAATATATTCTAAAATATTAAATCATTAAAAATCAATCAATGCACTGAACCCCATCAAGAGGCAAAAGAAAAGACTTGCAGGCAAATCTTCATTGTAGCTTTTCTCGTAAGAGGCAAAACATGTAAGTAACCAAGATGTATAACATGTAAGAAAGAAGACAAAGTGGACACACTAATCGGCATGCATACAGAGAGCAGAGGGTTGTTTAACACTAAAAGAGCTACTATATCACAAATGAATACAACTGAGTAAGAGACCAATGGAGAAAGCCTATAGTTCGTATGGGTCTAAGTCCGTGGCACTCAGGAAAATGAAGAATTATGAAACCATCCTCTGAAGTATGACAGACTTGGGACACTCTAAAACACAGAGGGGATAGGATGAAACCTACAGACTTTCCTTAGTAGAAATCTATAAATTGACTTGCTCATTTTAACAAATGAACTATAGCTAATGCAACATTTTAACAGAAGAAACTTAAATGTATGAAGAGGAGGGGGAAAGGAGGTTACATTGAAACTGTAGCATTGACTCAATTTAGAAAAACTTTTTAAAAAGCTATATAACAATAGAACCTC
Organism: Psammomys obesus; assembly: GCF_907164565.1. Classification (NCBI taxonomy): domain Eukaryota; kingdom Metazoa; phylum Chordata; class Mammalia; order Rodentia; family Muridae; genus Psammomys; species Psammomys obesus. The sequence goes on from NW_026592732.1 coordinate 6,301,752, forward strand.
AGCTTGTATATAGTAGTACATTGTAATTGTAAAAGTTTTGAATATTCTCAAAATGTTCACAGTAAAACATTGTAAGAAAAGAATAACTGAAAGATTGGTGTACATTTATATTTTAAATTGTTAAAAGCTTACATGTGAAATAAACACAATTAATCAGTAATAAGCTTTCAAAAAAGCAGTACCTTAAACAACAAAGTTACATAAAATTTATATCAGAAGTCATTAAAGATTTTTTCTCTTTTATATATTTTTTTAATCCTTTGAGGATTTATTATAGGCATACTATGTATTTCGATAATAGTTACACTAATTTCATCCCTTAACCCCTCGTAGATTCACACCCCACCCTTAACGTCATGTCCTTTTTCTTTTGCATACCTCACTGAATTCATTTTGCGCTGCTCATACAGGCTTGGCTGTGGGACAGCCCACTGAAGCATGGTCAGCTCTCCCTAAAGAAGCAGGCTCTCCTCCCCCACCGTCAATACCTTCTCAGCTGTGGTGCAAGTCATTTTAGATCTGTGAAGATTTTCTTTTGTTTTGTTTTTTGTTTACCATTTTCTAAACATTCCTTTAGATTTTGAATTTAACCATGTTAGTGTTACAAAGCTGGAATTTTCCTCTTGGAAAGTTTGTATTCCCCATGAGAAAAACAGTTCTGTTATTACTAAGAATTATCATTATTGCATAAACAGTACTGAAATGTTAGAGAAAGTTTGGAAAACAGAACGAAAATAATTATCTTCCCACCATCAGAGCAGCCATCTGTATGAATTCTCTTCCCACTTTTTCCTAGTGTTATAAGAATAACTACATGGAAAAAAACCCATCCTTGGAGTCTCCTGGGCTCCACCTTACATCTCCAATTTACTTTAATTCTGTTAACTCATATATAGTTTCTGAGAAGCCAGTGGAAGCTTGAAGAATGGAATTAAGGAGGGACATACTGAAATTTTCCACTTCATCTACACAAACCACTCTCCTGTGTGGACAGCCCGCATGGTTTGCCTCCTGTACCAGTGAGATTCCAGGTGAGAAAAACACAGACTATACAGTCGGCCACAGACGAAATACAAGGAGCCCACTTCAGCTCAGAATTCCAGCACGTTCTCTGTGGCTGCCACCTCCCAGACAAGATACAGGGAGGAACAATGATCCCCCACTAAAGCAATGATGGCTGAGGTTACAAACTCTGGCTCCAGCAGCAGTCCGATTGGGTACTGGGTACAGTGACTCAGCCGACAGCAGGAATTTGGAAGGACACTGCCTGGAATTGAGAAGTGATAAATAGCTTCTCTGATAAGCTTTCTCTGGTCCTCCTCTCTTTCCAAGTGCTTGTCTCTGTAAATGTGAAATGGCTGCACTGTTCTTTTATGCTCAATAACAGATTCAAGATGTGTAAAATCCACAGGATAGTGAATGCTGGTAGAGCAAATTCACCACCTATCACTGTGAGCCTAGGAGAACACATACAGAGAGAGAGACACACACACAGAGAGATGGAGAGACACAGAGAGATGGAGAGAGACAGAGAGACACACACAGAAAGACAGAGAAACAGAGACAGAGACAGACAGAGAGGGACAGATGAAGAGAGGGAGGAGAGGTGGCAGGATCATGGACGCAGCACAGATCTGAGCTCCCAGCATCACACAGGCAGCTACACAAGCAGAATGCCAGAATGTGACCCAGGGAAGGCCAGCTGCGGGCCATTAGAGCTGATCTCTTCATTCTTCTGAATCCATCAGTTTGTTCACCTCGCATTTTTCTGCTATTGCCACAGAAACCAATGCTAAATAATTATGACAGCCAAAATTTCCCACAGAACTTAAAGTGGACGCGTTTCAGCCACAGTCTTAATCTATATCAAATCTATATCTATGTGCACAGCATGTGTAACTGTTTCCTGACAACATTGCACATGGCAAGTATTTCAGCTAAAAGAAAAGAATATCTAGTGGTGAAGAAAGAACAAGAAGGGGAAAAGTCATTTAGACATCCCCTGGAATGTTTTTGGTCACCAGGCACCAAACAGTGTCATTCTTGCTGGTTTAACTAGCCATGGGTCTTTTCAGGGTCTTTTCAGTCATGTGCAGGTTTTTTTTTTTTTCGGTTTTTTGTTTGTTTGTTTGTTTGTTTTGTTTTGTCTGTCTATCAGGTAATCATTGTTTTTTGTAAATCACATAAACCATGAGCTAGCTGTCAAGAAGTTCTTCCCTCTACTTCTGCCATCTCAAATGCCACTCACTAAATAGTTTAAGCCTTAATGAAAAAGGATCTATCCAGTACAGAACTCTTTAAAACAAGTACTCTACATAAAAGCACATGGACTGGGGCTTCAAATGAGAACCACTCCTCACAGGCTCATTTATGTGAATATCCTTCCTGCTCCATGATAGCTCTAGCTGTGAAGGTTGCAGAAACTTTCTGTGGTACGCCTTGCTGGTGTCAGCATGCCATTGGGGGTGGGCTCTGAGATTTTGTAGCCTGGCCCCACTTCCTGTTCTCTCCATCTGTTTCCTGCACATGTGAAATGTGATCTTCCTGCGACCTGACTGTCTGGAAGGGCTCAGGCTTCTGTTCCTTTCCTTCCAGACCAGGATGGACTGTGCCCTCCTCTCCCTGTGCCTGAAACTAAACCTCTGAAGACCTTTTCTCCCATAAGTTGCTTTGCACAGAACAGAAAATTAACAAATACACACGGCTAATATGTTTAATTTACATGACATTTTGTTCAACACAGTATTCCAGTATTAATTCACATCTTGTTTATTTGATTATGGCTTTTTGAGACAAGATATGCTGGACCCTGGGGAGCCTCTAAGTCCCTGTATGGTCAAACCTTAAATTTCTGATCTTCTTGCCCTCACCTGCAGAGAGCTAGTTTCAGCATGGCCCACCACATCCAGTTTTATGTGGTGCCTGACATTGAATCCAGAGCCCTGGGCATGCCAGGCAAGCATTCTATGAACTGAGCTACCTCTCTAGTTCACACCATTTTCAGATTTATTTGCACTTATGTCTGTGTTTCTACATGTGAGTACACATGTGTCTGCAGAACTGGCCAAGACCACAAAGGAGCATTGGACTTTCCAGAGATGGAGCTACAGTCAGATATAAGCCAATGACATGACTGCTGCATAGTGAATTCTGGGGCTCTTGAAGGACAGCAAATGTGCTCTTAGTTGAGCCTATTTCCAGAGTACCATTCACCTTTTTATTGTTGAACAATACAGTCAGTATTTATAAAGGTCCTAAAGATTGAGAAATTACTACCCACCCTATGGCAGGGTAAATTAGATGATTCTAGTTTAATCCAATTCTTGTTCTTCGGGGACTATTTTGATTTCTCATTTGCAACACATTTTAAAATTCTTAACCCATATATAACTTCAATTTCTCCACTTTTTATTAGTTGACATTTTGGTCAAATTTACATATTATCATCTTAAAACCAAAATGACAACCTTTGTTCTCTGTTACAAACTCACTCAACTGTCCTTTTTTCTAACAGCCAATCCACATCTCCCCAAAACGCTGAAATTCTTAGTGGAGTAGATTAATAAGGCATGGCTGATTTCAGAGGTATACGTTTAAGTAGAAAATGTCTGCTTTCAAAAAGAGGTGAATAAGCTTTCTTGACCTTCATGTCACTTTCAGGATGAAGGCTCAAAATGCCTTCTAGATTGTTCACAGGGGGTTAACAAGAGCCTCATAGGCCCATGAGATGTGACAGTCACCACGAGGGCCATGACCTCTACAATGTCTATAGGGTTCCAGCACACTTCCCAGCAACAGGGAGACCTCCTCAGCTTTGTGAGTTAAGCAGCCTTCACCTCATGCAGGCTAGTCAACTCCAGTCCATGTGCTGAACAGAGAGAATACACACACACACACACACACACACACACAAATGAATGTAAGAAGTACTTTTATAAAAGAAACACATCTTCTAACCCACTATCATACTTATACATTCTCAAAACCAGTCACATTTTATTAAACAGTATTTTCCTTCACACATTCAGTATCTTATTTTTTCTATTTTTCCATAACATTAATTTGACTTAATAAGCTCACTTTAACAACCTTCTGGGATCAAATCGAGCTTGGAACCTCTGAAACACTTGACACAAGGGGAAACTCAGGATGCCAAAAACATCACCTAGGACAGTTCTTATAAAGTGTAAGAGAGACAGCAAGTTCCAGCTGACATCTCTTCCCCACATGGAAAAAAAAAAAAAAAAAAACATGACTTCTCCATGGTTTCTGTCTTGACCATGTTCTCTGCACAGCCCAGATCCATCCTCAGCTGATGAATGGCTAGCAGCATTGGTCAGGCTGCTGATACCTAGGCTACTGACACTCCCATGAATACTTAATACTGTAGCTTTATGAACCTCAAAAGGAATGTTCCCCCAGGACCTCCTTCAGAGCTGGACTTTGAACCAATACTTTCTGCCTTTGCTTATATTTTTTCTTCCTCCACGCAGCATATCTGTTACCAAAACAACCTTTGGACAATTTAAAAGGAATAAGAGGAGAGTCTTTAAGAGTCTTTCTTAAAGACTTATTTACAAAAATAAGTAAATTAATAAAGCAATCCATACTCATAAAAGCATTTGCTAAATTTCTACCTTTTAGTACATTTTTAGAATACACTTTCTAATCATATATTCCTTCTAAGGAAACATGTTTTACCCCAAGGATACAAGACCACAAAACACAACTCCAGTTCCACTTCAGAATCCACAACTGGCAACTTTGCTACCTAAAAAGTTCCTATCAATTTACTATCGTAAATACTGACACCACCGTCTTCATTAACTGCTTTGCCTTTGTTTCACCCAGAACCTGTTCATTTATTATTTCATTTACTCATAACCAAATTCTGGTATCTAATTATCAGAGCTGAAAACATCCTGCACAATGAACTATAACAGGTCTTCACTGGCTCTGTACTGGTGTGACGTTGCCCGACAAGGTCCTATTCAGCATGAAATGGCTTCAGGCCATGCTTGAACCCAGCACAGCCAAGGGCAGAAGCATCAGTGAAATCAGACATGGGAGTTGGCTACGTACTTTAGGGCAAACGTCAATGACATTTGGTCTCCCCTCTTCCAGGTCTCCCCTCACATCCTATTAGCCTATCATGAAGGTAATTCAGTGTTTGGCTCATGCTGCCTTGCAAGGACAGAGAATCCTCCCAAACCACAGAGGATGTCACACTCAAAGACAGGGTCACTACAGTTGATCTCGTGATGTCTCCACCACCTAAACTCAGTTCTAATCTCTCTATAAAAAAAAAAAAAAGCAAATGTCCTTGTTGTATACTTGAGTATATTTTGGATATGCCTATATATCAAAAATGCTATAGCTGTATCTTGAGGCAGCACTATTCTTAATTGTCTGAAAAAATACCAGACTGATTTCCTAAGTGGTTTCACAAGTTTAAATTCCTGTCAGCAGTGGAGGAGGGTTCCCCTTTCTCCACATCCTCTCCAGCATGTGTAGTCACTTGAGTCTTTTGATCTTAGCCATTCTGATGGGTGTAAGGTGAAATCTCAGGGTCATTTTGATATGCATTTCCCTGATGACTAAGGATGTTGAACATTTCTACATTTGCTCAACCATGTTTGTAGCAGCTTTATTCATAATAGCCAGAATCTGGAAACAACCCAGGTGTCCCTCAACAGGAATGGATACAGAATTTGTGATACATTTACACAATGGAATACTACTAGCAATTAAAAACAAGGAAATCATGAAATTTGCAGGCAAATGGTGGGAAATAGAAAAGATCATCCTGAGTGAGTTTTCCAGAAGCAAAAAGACACACTTGGTATACACTCACTTATAAATGGATATTAGACATATAATATAGGATAAACATACTAAAATCTGTACACCTAAAGAACGTAAGCAAGAAGGAGGGCCCTGCATAAGATGATCAATCCTTACACAGAAAAGCAAACCGGACAGACAATAGAAAGAGGGAGAAAACAGGGAACAGGAGAGGAGCCTACCACACAGGGCCTCTTAAAGACTCTACCCAGCAGGATATCAAAGCAGATGCTGAGACTTATAGCCAAATTTTGGGCAGAGTGCAGGGAATCTTATGAAAGAAGGGGGTAAGAGTAAGACTTGGAGGGGACAGGAGCTCCACAAGGAGAGCAACAGAACCAAAAAGTCTGGGCAAAGGGGTCTTTTCTGAGATGGATACTGAAACCAAGGACCATTCATGGAGATAACCTAGAACTCCTACACAAATGTAGCCCATGGCAGCTCAGTGTCCAAGTGGGTTCCCTAATTAATGGGAACAGGGACTGTCTCTGACATGAACTCAGTGGCTGGCTCTTTAATCACCTACCCCTGAGGTGGGGAGCAGGCTTACCAGGCCTCAGAGAAAGACAATGCAGCCAGTCCTGATGAGACCTGATAGGCTATGGTCAGAGGGAAGGAAAGGAGGACCTCCTCTCTCAGTGGACTTGGGGAGGGGCACGGAAGTAGGGAGAGTGGGATTGGGAGGAGATGAAGGAGGGGGCTACAGCTGGGATACAAATTGAATAAACTGTAATTAATTAAAAAATAATAAATTGAATTAAGAATGGTTGCTTCCAGAGCTTCTCTTAGGTCCCTGGTGGTACACAATGCCCTGCCTGGGTACACTCCTTGAAAATCAAGTACTAGTTTTCAGTCTCTGGGGAACACCCAAAACACCTTCCAGTTAGGTTCCTAGCTCTAGCAGAGCATGCCAGAGTATAAGTCTAGAGAGAGGAAAGTTACTCTGAAAACAACATATGCAAGGCACCTTTCTTATTCTGGGAAGGCGGGAAGGGGCCAGAGAACCTGAGATTTGCCTGGAGCAGGGAACCTGGAGCCTCAAGTAGCTGCCCAGGACAGAAGCCTGTTTCTGCTTTACACTTGGATTAGCATACAAACACTCCACCATAGGTTTTCTACCCAAAGGGCAACTAGCTTCTCTGTGCTACTCCACTATATGGCATTCCAAGACAAAGCCTCGCCTGCACTGGACAGTTTTTACCCAGGAAAATGGGGAACAAAGAGAAAAGATTTTCCCACACAGGCACTGACTTCCACTGTGTCCTAACTGTTCTTCTAGACCTCCATAGTCGAGTTCAGAAAGACCAAAGCTCCTTACTACCACACTTCCTAACTGGAGAGAAGAGCTAAGATGATGTACCTGGATCTAAATCTAACTTTATGATTAATATAAATCTAAAAAGCCTTCCACAGTGCTGAAGGGACCAGTGTTCAGCACAAGACACCCCAAGACCAAGTTCTCATCACAGAAAAAGATTTATTTGCTCCAGAGTGACAAAGTGCAGGGAGTAAGTCAGGAGACAGAGGACCAGTGAAAAGGGGAAAGGAACAAGGGAGAAGGGTATTTGTCCTGGAGGAGGGTATCAAAAGACTACCTCTGGATAGAGAGGAGACAGACATGGTCCATAGGCAAATGTCATTTTATAAAGGCAAAGGAGGAAATACTGTGTTAGAATAAGGTATTTAATTCTGATTGGGCATGTTAATTAGGTGAGCCACAAGGGGCTTTTAATTGCTGGACTTCAATATTTTGATAGCCAGACTTTTGAAGTCATCCTCATAAGGAGGTACTAGCTAGCCTTAGGAATGTAATCGAACTGTTTTTGTTGTTGTTGTTTTTTAGGAAAGCAAAGACACTAGAGGAAAGGCAAAGCCTGCTAGAGCCATGCTTGCAGTACTCAGGCTAACTAGAGCCCTTTCAGCTAGAACTTAAGAAATTCATTTCCCAACAGAAGTAGAAGGAAAATGAAACGATCTTTCAAGTGTGGAAGATGGAGTGAGTGGGAATGGCTACTTTGGATGAAACTGATTGTCTCAGCACTAACCTATTCGCACACGCATTGGCTTGACATTAAAGTACCTTTAAGAGTTGAATTCACTGTTAATCCTCTCAAATGTTTCAGTAAAGTTTAGCAGAAGCAGGACTATGAAATGTCACTAACCATAATCTTTCTACCTTGGGCCACATAAGAAATGACTTTACAGGTGTGTAGATTTTTAACTCCCTTTTGAACAAATTGTTTCATCATCTCAAGACCATTTGGAAGATCTGGTAAAAAGATTCTATTTCACAAAAACAGAAATCTTTGCATCATTCTTCCCACTACATTTACTCCTGATTTAAATAGCAGAAAGTAAGTCAGGATGTTGAAACCATATTAGAAAACCATATCTGCACAGAGGGTCACACAAGGCCAAGTCCAAAATTCTTGCCTTAAGTTATTTATTTATTTTTTTTATTAAAAAAAGAGCAGAAGATACCCTGTGGTATAATAATTTGGTTGGAAAGATGATTAATAAAGAGGATGAAATTCAAGCCACATGAATAACACAAACACATGGGTCTCCTATGAAAACAGAAGTCAGTGAAGCTGGGCACAGGCAAGACAGTAGTACTTCCAAGGGAAAAATTTTTTTCAGATCCCCTGAAGTAGAGCTAAGAAAGAACTAACATTTTATTATACCAGATTCCTCTCTGCAGAATTCCTTAAAATTTCCAAGGGATGTTCAATGGAAATTAAAGAAAGAGCAAATTAACTTTCATCCCAGTGATAAAACCTTGAGAGATGCAGTTACTGCGGCATCAACGGAGGAACTATGAGGACCTGCTCCCTTATCCCCCACCCTCCTCTCTGTTCTCCAGCTGTCAGATGCCAAACATTTTTTTTCACACCCTTTAGTTACTTTTCACTTCAGTGTTCTAACCTGAGCAACATCAGAGCAACTGAGTCTAAACTGACACCATGAGCCAAAGATGCACCTCTGAAATATGAGCCAAAATTAATGTTCTCTTCTGCTGAGCTAATCTCCTGAAGTATTTTGTCAGTGATTAAAAAAAAACAAAACAAAACAAAACAAAAACTGATTACCATGCTGGCCAATAATGATATAATAAATGATTGGACTTCATCAGAATGTATCTGTGTAGCAAGTTATCCCAAACCCAAACCAGCAGGCTGCCTCAGAGAGTTACAAATTCACCAGAGGCTGAGCACAGGCATCAGGTCAAGGGCTACTCCCTCAGCAGCTAGCTGAAGGCAACTCTTAGGAGACAGTACAAACTAGTTACTAATCCCAGAGAGTCACTTTCCCAAGTCGCCTGTGATTCATCTGCATGAGCAATGTCACCTCAAGATAATGTCAGGTCTTCCTCTAAGGGGTTTCCACAGAAACTGGAATCCTTTCCAGACCTAAAGACTTGCAAAATAAATTAACCTCGCCATAGGCTTTGTGCTGGAATCATTGCCAGAAGTATATTCTCAAGATGACTAAAACCCCAACCTGCAGCTCAGAAGAGCCCTCATTAGGGACACTAGTTATATTTTCATGGAACACCTGGGATAATTAATTGGACTATAAAAAGTGTATGCTTACCGCAGCCAAGTAAAACAGACCAGACCAATTTTTAGGATTGCCTTGATGATATTTCGAAAGGACAAAAAGCATTGCCCAGACAGAACTGGATACATAGAAAAAGCAAACTAGATAGCCAGAAACTGAAGGTGGAAAGGCAAAAAAGTTAAGGTTCGTCAAGATTCCAAATGAAAGTTGCCAGCAAATAACTTACAGAGAATCTTTCATGATTTAGAAACAAAGAAATTAAAGAGTGAAGACTGAAAAACTGTGTGTGTTTTTTTCCCTGTTTTTCCCTGACTGACTCAGTTATGTGCTGGAGCTTTGAAGTTCATGTGGCCCTCCTACACACACACACACACACACACACACGTGCACTGGCCTTGACAGAAAGGTGATGAGCAGTTCCTAACTCCAGCCTCAGCCTCCCAATAGGTCTCCCTAACTTCCTACAAGGGGACAAGGCCAGGATCTCCCTGATAACACCAACTCCCATCCACTCTTCCCCCATATATTTACACACAGCATTTCTTTTCAGTATATTTCATTGTGTTTTCATGGGCATATTTTGTCCTGTGTAATTCTGTATCTTATTTTTTCTCTCAAATTTCTCTCAAAAAGTTTATGTCCAATGGGTAAGTAATGAGTTTAGTAAACTTTTATAGCATTTGCTTGCCATTTCTAATTATTTTCAATTCTAAATAAATACAATTATGTAACTTGGGCCCACTTCCTAAAGTATACACAGCGTACCACAGCCAATGCACAGAGATGCTACAGTTATTAAAACAGCTGAAAGTTCTCTCATCTCTTTAGTGGGAGATTTACTTGTATTCTTTTTAATTGTGTATGTCTGTGTGGGTCTATATGTGTCTGTTAAGTGTGTATGTGTGTGTGTGTGTCTCTCTCTGCATATGTGTGGTACCCAGGAAAGCCGACTTTGGATCTGCTGGAGCAGTTGGGAGCTACCTAGCTTGGGTGCTTGGAACTGAACTCAAATCCCCAGAAGAGCAGGACCTGCTCCTTACCACTGCTCCCCTCTCCAGCCTAAACAGCAACTTTCAAAAACCGACATTTTAACTCTAGGGATTCCACATATGTTCTAACGTTACTCATTCTGAAAAATGATGTTGAGGGAATATTAACAATTACTCTTTTCAGAAATTAAGCCATTATGTTTCTATAAGAACAGAGAAAAAGGTCTATAACTCCTAGCATGGAACTGTATGGAATCCGAGCAGAGGTGCTTCAAGCTGTGGTCCTTGGTATGTCCTGCACGAGGGCATACACAGAGCATTCCATGTTGTTTTGGAACGATGTGTTCAGAACCAAGGTGTGATACAGGCGGGTGTTGCCACAAACTCCTCAGATTCACTAGTCATTGGGTGCAGAAGTATACACGCAGGCAAAACACCCACACATAAAATAAATGAATACATCTATCTAAAAACAAAACCATTTTACACTTGGGGAAATAAAAGAGAGCTATGCAGGGTCTGACGTCAGCTGACGGCCATATGAAAACCAGCAGTCTGAGTGTGTGAGCTCTAGAGGCTGTGAATGGCTGCTTCTTATTTTCAGTACTGTCCAGCAAAGGCTGTGGCTGCACCCCAGCACCCCAGCACATCAGCGCTTCCTAAACTCCTCGTCACAGTGCGCACATCACATACTTAATTTCAGAAAGACAGACAAGCGCAGGCCTTACAGAAGGAATTCTTCACAAGATGAAAGTCTTACTCAATCACGTAATGGATACATGATCCAGTTTCCTCTTGGTGAACTCGAGCTGACTGCAGATGTTGCTTTACATAGAATGCAGCCTGCTCTGGCTCCCTTTACATTTTGTGTGCAGACTGTTTTGAATTACTTGCACGTAAATAGCACCTTCAGTCTGTGGGCTTTCAACAATGGCTACCCTGACAAAAGATGGCCAGATGCAATGAAAATATTTAATATAACGCTGTGAATAATATTGCACTATAGTTTATTTATGTATATTGTACTTAAAGTGTGTCCATTTTGACATAGAAGTTTAAATTAAAAGGGATATAAAGTTTACCATCATACAAAGACCTAGGGAAAAAAACAACTTCTTTTTAGAGTAGTGTTACTTTATCAAAATAGCAGTATTTTAATAGTAGTATTACTTTATCAAAATATGAGACAGGAGGGCTGATCAGGGGTAATAAAGTAGTGGAATGAAAAAAAAATCACATAAGGTAAGTTTCACAGCAGTAACTTATGCCTCAAGGAAACTGTTAAAAATAAATGCCATTTAAAGAACGCATCTCCAAAAGACTTGAAAATCAGCCCTGAGAGCGGGGTGTCATTGCACTCGTCTTTAACCTCAGGTCTCAGGTTGCAGAGGTAGGTGATCACTATGAGTTTAAGGACAGCCTGGTCTATGTAAAGGGTTAGCAAATGCTACATGGTGAGACCTTGTCTTAAAAAAAAAAAAAAATCAAGCAGAGCACAGTGGTGCTCGCCTGTAAGCCCAGCACTAGGGGAGGCAGAGGCAGGCAGATCTCTGTGAGTTCATAGCCATCCTGGTCTAAAAAGTGAGTCCAGGACAGCCAAGGCTACACAGAGAAACCCTGTCTTTAAAAAATCAAACAAACAAACAAAATGGTAAAACAGCATTATAACAACAAGTCAATCAGTTCTACAATTTCACTTTTTGTAGCAATATCCCTTATATCTGAGTCATTACACTGTATTTTCATTGCTAAACAAAAAATTCTTTTTATTTATTAAGGTGTGTGTGTGCAGCATTTTTGCATGTGGCACGTGTGTGTGAGCCTATGTGTGCTGAGTGCAGGTACACATACATCACAGTGCACCATGTGGTGCTCAAGAGGATAACTTCCAGGAGTCCATTCCAGCCTTACACTGCGGAGTCTAGGGATTAAGCTAAGTTCATCCGGTTTCCACCATCCCACTGGCCCAACAGAAGAGTCTTTATTGCTAGTGTTGATTTGTTTATTCCTTCCTTCTTCCTTTTTTTTTTTTTCTTTCTGTCCTGTTTAAGAGAGTTTCATATATCCCAGGCTGTTCTCAAACTCACTATAAAGCCTTGGACTTCTGATCTTCCTATCTCCACCTCCCAGGAGCAAGAACACAGGCCTGCGCTACCACAACCAGTTTATGTGGTGACAGGAATTGAATTACCCCCAGTCTCCTGCATCCTGGGCAAGCCCTCTACCAACTGAGTCATTTCCTAATAAGCCTAATCTAACTGGTCTCATTGTAGGAATAAGATTCTGTAGTACTCTAGAAGTTTTTCTCAATGATTTTTCTTCTTGTACAGTTTTGGAATCAGTCCCACTATTAAGTGGTCTGACCACAGCCTTTGACTTCAGCATTTTCAGATATTAGCTGGACACAATCTCTGTAAATCTGGTCATCTAACAAACACATTCACTTCCTAGTGTCAACATTAGCTGGAGAGGAAAGGGGTAAGAAAATTTTTACCAGAGATAAGTACCATCCATTGCACAAGATAAGCTGCAGAGTCAAGTATCTGGTACAGGGCTGGAGAGATGGCGCAGCAGTTAAGAGCCCTGCTGCATTTCCAGAGGACCCAGGTTCAGTTTCCAGAACACACAAGGTGGCTGGCAATCAACTGTAACTCCAGTTATAGACTATTGATCCCTCTTCTGGCCACTGAGAGCACCAGGCATGTACACATGCCATGCACAGACATATATGCAAGCAAAATACACATGCACTTTATATAAATAATTTAAAAAAATATATATCCAATACAAAGAAACATGCACATGCAGTAAACATTTTTAACTCTTCCAGAATCAGCAAAGTCACCAGAGAAACACAGCATATGAGCCCATGTGGTTTCTTCTCCACACTAACCCATCCTGGCATCCTCCTTCCTTCTCTCCTTCTGTCTGTCTCCTTCCTGTGATTCTTCTGTCCCCAAAGCCCAGGAACCTTAGCTCCTTCAGCCCTGCCCAAGTACAGGCCTTCTTTATTAACCAATCAGGAACAATGTCTTAGGCAGGTTTATACACAAGGATAGGGGCAGTGACCAGATCTTGAAAGCTAGTAATTAGCATCAAAATATAAGCATCAGACCAACTCCCAGAAATTCCCTAAATAAAAAAGCCGTTTTTATACAGTAAAAATAATTATGAAACAATTATAAAAACCAATAGGTAAGATATATATATATATATATATATATATATATATATATATATATACATATATATATAATGTCTAGTCTAAATGTATTTGGTAATCTTGAAAAAATATTTATCTTATCTATTAGGGTCTAAGGTTTTGTACCTAAGTTAGTTTATTAGAGTTTGTGTGCATCAACCTAAAAAGGTTTATCTAGATATACCTTAAACATCTTTTTAATTCCTAAGTAACTAACCTAATTGTAAAACTATGACTATATGGTGGTCTCCAACCCCATTAGAGACTTGAGAAGAAATAAAATTAATTACCCAAGTAAACAGGATGTAAGGTTAGCAGCTTCCAAAAAATTTGAAAATGACAGAGACACTTTGCTGCCTGAACAGCCACCCAAATGTTGGAGCATCAACTTCAGCCTTTTAGCCCAGCACCTTTGACAGACATATTTGTGAAGCAGGAACTACTTAGGACCTGCTTACCCTGTCTTGGCAGAGCTCAGATTTAGCCTATATTTAAGCTTGCCCATTTTAGGCAGATTCTGTCTGTCATAAACAAGGGCAATTTCTTTGCCTAAGTGGCTGGTTTGTCACATTTGTAGCCATCTCAGTATGGAGGACCTTTGATGCGCACATCTTCGTTGAGGTAAACTGGAGGTGCTGCCAGGAGATGACATATTCCACTGTCAAAGAATCCTTAAAATGATAAAAACATTTTTAAATGCCATATTCTGCAGGTCTCTGAGGTTTTTGAAGACTTACCTATTTTTATATAATCTATCTATCTACAGAATAATATATGTCTAGGACGTATATTCCTGTGATATATTATATTAGTATCTGACATAATAATATATAAATATCTAACATAATAATATATATATGATATAATAATATAATATATATATATGCAGAATAATACATGTCTAGGATGTATACTCCTGTGATATATTATATTAGTATCTGACATGACCATCAGTTAATTAACTAAAAAGTAACTTGTATTACTTAATTAACCTAAACAGTTTGTAATAACAGTTCAAAAGTATTGGAAGTAAACTTGGTATGGGCATAAATCTCATACCAGAGTAAAACATATAGGCATATATGTGCAGCAGAGAAAACCTTAACTTTGAATTCTATACAAATATATCAAAAATAGACTTATTTTTGCATCAATATACAAAATTGTATACCAATGCGTTAAAAAATAACCTTATTTGAAAATAAAAAAACAGCCTTAGGTTGAGGAGTAGATTCAATAATCTAACTTTTGTTCTATCATCTCCATATACATTCCCCCTTCTTTCTTTACAACCCCCTTTTCCTTACCTAAGAAAGATAAAGAAAAGAAAAATCCTTGAATCTAAGTTCTTATACATTTTTATTTTTCTAAATAATTTGTAACTCAGAGCTTGGGTGCTATGAAAGATGAAGCTGGGGCTCCATGACCAGGCACTTGGCACTGGGCTCTATCTTTCAGAACGGAAGTCAGTAAAAAGCAGTTCTCAGCTGATGGGGTCTGGTCTACTGGGGACAAGTTGTAAGGATCATTAGATTCGGGGCAGATGTTTGGCAGGCTCAAGGAAAGCAAAAAACTGGCAGAGCTGTGAGCTGAATCTGCCAGGTGGCAGGTGGGGATGTGGGACATGGCAGCTGCCTGGAAGCTAAGATGGGTAGAACTGTGATTCAAGCAGCAGAGATGGCTGGCATTGTAGTCAGAGCTCTGCCAAGAATCAAGATTCAAGAAAGAAATACAAGAGTACACAAACGTACTTCCTTTCTCCCTTTCCCATCCATCTATCATTGTAGCATAATATTTACTTGATGCTTTGAAATACTCCAATTTCTTAAATCTCTTATTTCTGCTTAGGAATCTAGGTTAAAGATTAGCCACTTTCCATATAAATGCATAAAACTTCAGTTGACTTATACTTGTCACCACAACAATAGTCAATGTAAATTTTTCATTTTTTCTTACATAACCTTAAATATCCCCTTTAACCTAACACTGCAGTCTAACAATGATGATTGAAAAGATGTTTCCGAAAGCAACTTTTCAGTGACTCAGAGTTTAGAGGTTCCTGAATTTTCTGCATGCTCACAGGTCCCTTGCCAGCCCTGCATGCAGTATTTACTGGTAAGGTGTTGGATACACACACACAAACACACACACACACACACACACACACACACACACACACACACACACACTGCTCTTCTATGCTCACTGCAACCCATTTTTTTCTGACCTTCTAACCCAGAAGAATGCCTTAGTGACCACCTGCTGCAAAGGAAATCAGGAGAAACCGACACCATTCCAGAGTGGCCCCTGAGCTCCTGTGGAACACGCAACGAGGCGGATTGGAATAATCAGCCAGGCTGGCTTAGCTCCGCTCCAGTGTGCACCAGGGCACCCAATGAAATTAACACAAGCAATCAAAGAGCCGACCTCTGAGTTCATGTCAGAGACAGCCCATGCTCCCCTTACTAGGGAAGCCACTTGCCAGGCCACAGAGGAAGATGATGCAGACAGCCCCGATAAGACTGATAGAGGGGCAGAAGGTCCTCCCCTATCAGTGGATGAAGAGAGGGGCAAAGGGGGAGAAGAGGGAGGATGGGTGGGACCAGGAGAAGGTGGAGGGGGTTACAGTCAGGATACAAAGTGAATAAATTGTAATAAAGAAAGAAAGGAAATTAACACAAGTACAATTGCCTTCCAGAGGAACAAGTTCCCGAAACGACCTTAAGGCACCACAGTCTGAATCCAGCTCCTAAAATTAATCACAGCTCATCTGAAAGGTGTCTGCTCATTTCTCTAGGGCTCTGAGGACTTTAAGGAGCAAATGAATGGTTGTGGTAATTACACATTCACACTTTTGACTGGGCTGCCCAGTCCAACAAGTGAAACCACCTCCGTGGAATACACAGCACAGAAGCAGCACTCTGGACAGCTAAAGACAGCCTAGCTGCAAGTTCAGATACCAGGAACTGCCTCAGGGAACACTTCTCAGGAGTCTGAGAATTCCTACATGAACAGGACAGAGCACAGCAGGCCTCTCAGCTCCATCAACTCTTCCTTTCCTCTTCTTACTTAAGTCTTTCCCTGTACCTCCAAAACCTCTGAATGCCAAGTTGATCTTCTTTTTTGTTATCGTTGTTATTTTTGAAGGGTCTCATGCAGCTCAGGATGGCCTTCGACTTGCTGCAGAGCCAAGCTATCAAATCAAACCATAAAGTCCTTCCTCATTTTCCCGCCTGCTCCTCCCAAACTCTAGGATGACAGGTCCAGGCCAACGTACCAGCTTCCATTCTAAGACAATCCAGGGTTTTTCGGACACTGGGTACGCTCTCTCTGTGTCTCTCTGTCTCTGTCTGTCTCTCTCAACAAGGTTTCTCTGTGCAGCTCTGGCTGTCCTGGACTCTCTTTGTAGACCAAGTCACAGATATCCACCTGCTTCTGCCTCCCGAGTGCTGGGATCAAAGGTGTGCACCATCATGACCGGCTACACTGGGTTTCGTTTGACTTTTAACACCTACTGCATTCCAGAGCACAAATCCATGGGTGACAGTAAACTCACTGAGGCTGTATCTGCAGTGGTAGATGCCTACAAGGAACTGTGCTAGCCTATGCTAGTTACCTACCTAGGCCCAGTCTACAACATCAACCTGTGCCCCATCTCAACCACTGGAATAAGTGCCAGCCATCTTCTTGGAGTTATGGGTCACTAGTGTCAAAAACAACAGGGTTCTAGAAGATAAGTAATATATCCAGTGAATGACTTAAGTCTATGAAGGAAGGCCAGCCACAAGGCATCAATGCTGAAGGAGTTGCCCCTGGGAAAATCGGCAACCAAATACCATCAGGAGTTCTCACAGTCTCCGTAAGGGGAAAATGAGCTTCAGCAAAACAACATCATTAGATCAATTAACTTGAGTGGATAAGGTTTCTGTTGTTTTTTTAATTTGGTTTACATTAAAATTGCAAACTCATTTGCTTTTAAAAATAGTATGAATGTAATACACAGAAATTCATGCTTCCGTAGTACCCTAATTTGCATTGTTGGGACTAACAACAAGAGCAAAAGTAACTTGGGAAGGAAAAGATTTGTTCTGCTTATACTTCCAGGTCACGTTTTGTCACTGGGAAAAAAATGAGGGCAGAGACTGAAGCAAGAACCATGGAGAAACATTGCTCACTGGCTCAATCTCTGTCTCCCAGTAGGCTACCTTTCCTACACTTCTGAGGAAAGATCCTGTCCACAGTGGGCTGGGCCCTCTTACATCGGTTAGCCAATGAAAAAATGCTTCACAGACATCCCCGCAGGCCACTCAACCAAGGGTCCCTCTTCCGAGTCTGGTCAAACTGGCAGCCAAAATTAGCCATCACATATATATTTAATAATCATAAGAAGTAACTGAATATATCTGAGACTCGACTATAACTACTCCTTTCCAAAGAACCACAAACACACTGGTTTGGGAAACTCTTTTAACAGCCAACTAAATAGCTAACCAGTTGCAGCATGAGCTGCTGAGAGGAAAGACAGAATAGTGGAAGGCTAGAGGGATCAATGCTGATGGGGCTCTTATCACCAGGTCTGCTGATCACAGGGATGGTTCCAAGACACCCAGAGCCATGAAATCCAAGGACATCCCCTAAGTAGAGGGCATCGTATCTGCATAGCACCCATACACACCCCACACACGCTCTACTTCTGGACCACTTATAATCCCTAATACAATGTAAATACCTATTGCACTATATTGCTTTGAGAAAATGACTCTGGTGGTTGGAATGAGAATGGCCTGCATAGATTCATATGTTTAAATGTTTGCTCCCCAGTTACGAGGAACTGTCTGGGAAGAACTGGGAGTTATGGCATTGGTGGAGGAGGTGTGTCACTAAGGGTGAGCTTTGAGGTTTCAAAATCCCATGCTAAGTTGGTTCTCGCTCTCTCTCTTTCTACCTCTCTCCCTTCCTCTCTCTCTTCCTCCCTCTCTTTCACTCCCTATCTCTCTCATGCTTGCAGATCAGGATGTAAAGCTCTTGGCTACTACCCCAGCACCATGCCTTTCTTTTTCCTGCCATGATTATCATGGACTAGCCCTCTGAAACTGTTAGCAAGCCCCCAATTAAGTGTTGCCTCGGTCACTGTGTCTCTTCACAGCAATAGAACAGTGACTAAGAAAATGATAAAGAGAAATCTGTCTAGAGAGTTTTATCTTTCTCCCCCCAACCCTTCTCCCTGACTGCATACACAGAAAACCCACAGACACAGAAGGCTGCATGTATTTGGATTATTGGTTGACTGATTTCATTGACAAAAACTGGGCTGGAAAGATGATGGCTTGTGCAGTAAAGAGCTTATCATGTACACATGAAGACCACCACTCCCAGAACCTATATAAAAACAACAACAGCAACAAAAACCAGCCAAACAAACAAACAAACAAAAAAAAAAAAAACAGCCTGGCTGTGGCTGTGTGTTTGTCCAATCACGGCACTGGGGAGACAGAAACGAGAGGATCCCTGGAACGTCCAGACCAGCCTAGTCTACGTGGTAAATTCCAGGTGGTGAGAGACCCTGACTCGGACAACAAGGTGGTCAACAAAGAGAAATGAAAACCTGAGGTTTTCCTTCGGCCTATCCATGTGCCTGTGTTCACGTGCTCCTACACAAACAGAACTGACCGACTGTACACATTTATGGCACATAAGATGGCATTCTGACATGTCCACACAGAATGGCTAAATCAAGCTAATCCACATTTCACCTCATTCATCTCTCCGCTACAGTCAGAACAGTTGGAGTGTTGTGGCTAGTCTCAGTCCCATTCTCTCCCTCCGACCACGCCACTTCTCTTTCTGCAAAGTCTCCTTCAAGAACAAAGTACAGGTTCTTGTTTTTTTTTTTCTCACATGGAACATTTAAACTCAAAGTATTGACAAAAAAAAAAAACAAAAAAAAAAACAGTACATAGAAAAGGATATAACAGAATAATTCTGAAATATTTCATCACATATAATTCTTTAGAAGAAAAAATAAGTAAAAACCTGTGATTTTAAGATGCTTATGGCTGGAACCTGATAAAGAAATAAAGTTCACATAATGTAATATTTGATAAGGGTGGAGACTTTGAGTCACACATATTGAGCCAAACTTGAGTCACTGTTATTAAGAACACTGTCAAAAATCAGTTACAGATATAAGGTGTGTGATAAAATAAACAGATAATCATAGCAATAAGGTTTGTAGCTAGTTGCCAGATATCATACTTATATTTTGAACCCAAGTCAGTCATGATCAAAACACTAAGCCACCATCCTTTTCCTCAGAGTGGATACAAAACTAGAATGCAATAATTCAGTCTGTAAAATGTTAGGTATTGTGTGTGTGTGTGTGTGTGTGTGTGTGTGTGTGGCTTAGGCACTCAAAACTATCCTGCATAACATAGTGAAACCTCATCTCATTTAAAAATGAGAGAAAGAGGGAAAGAGAGAAAGAGTACTTACTAGCTGCTATTCCAAAGGGCCTGAGTTTGATTCCCAGCAGCCAAATGGTGGCTCACAACTGTCTATAATTTCAGTCCCAGAGGACCTGACACCTTCTTCTGGCAAATTCCTATGGCACACACATATACATGCAGGCCAACACTCTTACACATAATAATAAAAAAAAAAAATCAAATCTGTTTCAACTCAGTATGGTAGTATAATTCGGTCATCCCAGAACTTAGGAAGCTGAAGCAGCTGGATTTAAAGTTCAAGGCCAGTCTGAGATAAATACAAGGCAACATCAACAACACCGAAAATCCCATATGATAAAACTAGCTGGTCCACTTTATGAGCAATCTTCCACACAACCAACTAAAGAAATGTGGGTCAAGAGACATGTGCCATTTTACTGAGGCAGGCCCGCACAATGAGTGTACTGCCATGTGCCAATAACCCCAGGACTCTTGAGGTAGACAGGAAGACAGAGAGCTCAAGGCCAGCCTGGGCCACATAAGGCTCTGCCTCAAACAAACAGCACAAGAATGCATGCAAGATACATTTAACACATTGTTAAGAATAGAAACCAGACATGGTATCATTAGTCAAACAAGGTTATATTAGAAAATCATTGCTAGTGAAACAACACATTTAGTTACAATCCTAAAACGGATCATGGACACAACTATTAAACTCCTCAGATAAGTAGGAAAAAAAAAAAAAAAAAAAGCCAGGCGAGCCAGGCGGGCCAGGCGGGCCAGGCGGGAGGAGCAGGGCTCCCTCAGTGGGCCTGGGCAAGCACCAAGCCAACTACCAAGCAGGGTAGTCTTAACCCAGCAGCTCCAGAGAGCAGGCTTCCAGCAGCTGTAGCCTGCCTGGGGTGTACTCCAAGGGGAAGAAAGCGTTGGTGAGCAAAAAGTAGCACTCTCCTGTGACATCAAGGATCCCCCTTTGACAGCTGATGCTGGTGTGTAGGTGTGTGTGTGTGTGTGTGTGTGTGTGTGTGTGTTGGCATGCCTGTGATTAACTGAAGTGACCTGGGAGGTACTTCTCTCCTTCTCCCACCCACCGGCTCCAGAGCGTTAGTTCAGGTGGTCAGGTTTCCACAGCAAGGACTGTTACCCACCGAACCATCTGACCAGTCCTGAGAATTATTAAATAAGAAATACAGCATTCCACAATGAAAAGAGTAATAACTGTGTTAGTTACAGAAATACACTGTCATCACAGAGTATTCTGGAAAGACAACAGGTTTCTATGTTCAAGGGCACAAGGCCGACTTGACCAGGCAGGGTCTCAGTGCGTCCAGGCGAGGGCCAGTCCACAGCCTGCATTCATCCTGGGTAGCTGTGAATGCAGGGTAGTGTATACTCAGACGGCAAGTCCAAAAGGTTGGGCATTTCTGGACTTGACGCCCTCAACCCTTCCTGGGGTGTGTGTGACAGAGCAGCCCCTGGGGAGGGATGAGAAACAGATGATCTTTATAAAGCTCAACGGAAGAATCCCAAGAAAGTGTGTACCATCACCAGTGAGATAATATACAAGTCAGGAAATGTTTCCAACCTCACGTCTGAAGCGGGCCTGGGCGGGGCACTGCACTCTGGGGAAAGGAAGGCCTCTGTGAGGCGGTAGGATGCTCCCTCGAGCTCAGAGATCTGTTCTGAGACCTCAGCCAGGATTTCAAGCCAGTTCACATTTGTGTAGACAATGGCTCAAAGAACCACAAAGAAGCCATGTTTTCACGAACTCCAGTCAATAACCATTATCGCAGCAGTCCCGAACGCCGATTAACTGACAGTGGGCGCTGCACCTGTGCCATTACAGCACCCCTCGGCTTGTCACTCAGAGGCCCCTCCAGCTCCCGAGCGAGCCCTAGCCGGACTTCAGAAGCTGAAGCCTACCCCAGCTTCCATTTAAGACATAAGTGGGATCTGGGGAAAGCAGTGGTTAAGCTTTAGCTGTAGTGATTCACTGGGGTCTCGGTATGAGAGAGTTGGGAAGCTCCCTTACGGTGTAATACTCAACGCGGAAGTTCTGGAGGAGAAAGGAGGAAAAACTATCCTGTCAGGAGGAGTGAGGCAAGGTCCAGAGACTGACACCTACCAGGACTCTGAACTTAGACCCGAGCTCTCGCGGCTATGACCAACCCCACACACGATGCTGCCCAAATTTAATATGCGCAGAAAGCTCCGCAGGCGCGCCACCACTGTGTCCAAACAGCTTACCGATGGCCAAACTGCAACGTGCATTTTTAAAAGGTTAAATCAATGACAAGTCACGGTTGTACAAAATACTAGCAAATTCGCTAGCTTCACTTTAACTCCGAAAGCCAGGCTCTTGCGTCCACTCCTCCGCAGGAGTTTTGCCTGCTTGTTTTTCTGTTTTGTTGTTGTCGTCGTTTTGTTTTGTTTCTTTGCTAGGTTGGTTTGATTTTTTTTTTTTTTTTTTCCTTTAAAACAGTCTCGCTCTGTTGCCCTGGCTGACATGGCATATTTCATTTGTTATTCAGGTTTGCCTCAAGCTCCGGGCATTCCTCCTGCCTCCGCCTCCCAAGTGCGGGGATTACAGGCGTGTGCCAACCATACCCGCCTGGCTCTCTCCAGGACTTTTAAAAGAAAATCAAAACAAGCAAGCAAACAAAAAGAATTAAGAAAAAGAAAATCAACAACGACAACCAGACACCGAAACTTCGGAGAAACAAAAAGTAAAAGCCCCCAACATCTTTCCAGCAGCAAGCCTCCAAAGTTGACTCTGGAGGACTGTCCGGGGAACTTTCCCTTCCTGGTGTTGCCTGGGAAGTAAATCGGAACCACTTATAACAGACACTGTTGGCCACCAGCAGGGGAGCCCTTCAGCTTTTGTCCCCAATCCATTCAAACAAAAGAAGCTCCGTCCGGGGCTTCCAAACCAGGGTCCCGCACCCCACGGGGCCTTGCACACCCGGGGACCCCGTCACTCACTCCTCAGCGCCCCGATGAGCAGAGAGCCGTCCTTGAGCAGCTCTTTGATGAACTTGTTGGTTCTCTCCAGCTCGATCTCGTGACACTGCAGTCGCTCCCTGAAATCCGGACTGTCCAAGTACGAATCGCTGAACTCCAGAGTGGGCAGCCCCATGGCCCAGGCGCGGCGGCCGCCAGCCGCGGCGGGTGCGGAGACGCTGCGAACTAGGCGAGGGGGAGGGGGGATGAGCGCTGGGTGAGCGCGGAGGACCGGGCCCGGCGCGCCGGGCTCAGTGCAGCTGCCCCGAGGCCGGGCGGAGGCTCAGGGCGCTGTCAGCCGGGCTCATCGTCGCTCGCTCGGGCCGTGGGGGTGGCGAGGCTGCCGGCTGCTCCGCACCGCACAGCCTCCTGGCAGCGCCACCGGCGGGCCGTGGGGACCTTGGCGCTCACTTAGCCGGCGGCGCCCCGCGGCGACTCGGGCCCGCAGGGAAACCCGCCCCCTGTGCCGAGCGCACGCGGGCCGGCCTGCAGCTCCCGGGCCGACCCTCCTCCGCGCTCCCCGCCCCTCGCTGTCCCCGCCCGGTCCCCGCCCGGTCCCCGCCGTGCGCACTTTGCTCCCTGCGCCCAGCGCTGCTCCGTAGCTTCGCAAGGCGCGAGCCCTCGGCCGGGTGCGTCCCAAACCGTCTCCGGCTCTCAGCGTTCCACTCGGGCACGAGCGAAGAGACTCCCACGTTAAGCCCGGCTAAAATCGGTAGCCTCAAGCCTGAGGGAATTCACTACATCCCAGTGAATTGAACCCGTTCGGGTTTCAATTCAGGATCCTGTCCATTACGTCCAAGTTGGAAAGAGGGGCCTGTTTCCCAGCCCCACTTCATTGCTCCAGCAGTGAGGTGCGCTGGGTGTCCAAAGCCCCCGTCTGTAAGAAGGGGGAATTAATTTTATTAATTGATTAATTTTACATATTTTGTACCCCAGTGTTAGTGTCTCAAGTTGACACCTGGATGTGTGGTCCTACATACCCCAAGATTTTCAACGTGTTGGCCTGAATGAGCATTTTAAGGGAATCCTTAATTCCTTCTCTGGTGGTAGCTAACACCCTCTCTCAGGAGGCTGAAGCAAGATAATTGCTCAAGAGTTCAAGGTCAACATGTACTACACAGAGAAACCCTGTCTCTGGGGTAAACATGAATTCCTGCAAAGAGCCAATTACTGCCTAGCAGAGGGTCACCTAATGTAAGTCTTCTTGAACCCCTGGCAGTGAGTGAGCCTACTGTTCTAGCCCTTCCTGCGCGCATCTGTAGGATTTCTGAGAACTCCGATACTTTTCTTAAGGATCTGCTTTTAATTTCTACATTTCCACTACTTTGTGTATTTGAACCATCTGTTTAAAAAAAAAAAAAGAAAAGAAAAGAAAAGAAAAGAAACTTGTACAAATCATGAGAAAAAAAATCCATCCAAGTGCTTTACATTTTTTCCCAATTAAATTTCTGGAAATTTTAGGTTCAACTTTTTCTTCAAGTATACAACAACATTAAAAATAGCATGTATACTTTAAAGCAGGGAAAATCATGTAAACGATCTGCTTGATGGCTTGTTTTAAGTTCATCTTTTAAAAGCTTGCATCCATATTTTCATTATGACTCTGTGCACATTTGAGAAGTGTGTGACCAAAATTACACTCGTTTTGTTTTATTTTTATTATATTTATTTTTAGGGAGCTGGAAGCATTCCCTTGTGACACTGTGGAAGTCAGAGGACGCTTTGCTGGAACTGGTTCTCTCCTTCGGCCATGTGGATACCAGGGCAATTGCATCTGTCCACTGAGCCATCTTGCCAGTTTCGGTGCAGTTATTCTACTTTCCAAGTGTGGGAGCTTGTCTCTCAGACACATAGATGCCTCATTTGGAAGCATCACCTATGAAGGGGTTGTAGTGAGCTGTCTTTTATGTACTTTGATTTAACATCCATTCCTCACAGAAACTGATGGACAGAAAACCCTTAACACCTAACAAACGGTTTCTTACAACTTCCGCACATTGCTGACCCGGGCACTTGGACCAGTCTGAAACCGTATAAAACAAAACAATCTCGTCTTCCTTCTCATAACCTCAAGGCCTTATGATGGATTCTGTGGGAAATGCATCAAAGTTTTTTGATAAGCAGCTTTTCTTGTGGGTAGCTGTTGTTCAGGTTTCTGCAAAAGCCTTATCTGAATCTAAGACATGGGTTATCATTCTCTGATGCAGATAAGAAGTCGTATACATTATGCTGACTGTCTACACCTCTGGGACCCAGGTAAAGTTATTTATATAAGATGATAAAAAAAAATTGGAGCAAGCCAGGAGCAGTGGCGGATGCCTATAATCCTAGCACTTGGGGAAGCAGAGGCAGGCAGATCTCAGTGAGTTCAAAGCCAGCCTGGTCTACCAAGCCTGTCCAGGACAGCCAAGGCTACACAAAGAAACCCTGTCTCAAAAGAAAGAAAGAAAGAAAGAAAGAAAGAAAGAAAGAAAGAAAGAAAGAAAGAAAGAAAGAAAAACAGACAAAAAAGAAGGAAGAAATTATAGGATCCTTCTTGACTCTGAGAGGCTCTCAGAGAGAAAATGCAGAGACTGAATGAGCATATTACCTGACGAGATAGGGCTATGCTGGAACCTAGCCAGGGTGCCTCACAATCAACCCCACTGGAGCTCATCTGAGCACTGTTGTGGAGCTGGGGCTTTTATGCCTACCCTTCACCTGACAGGATCTAAGGACAGTGTGTTACAAGTGTTTTCTTGTGGGCGCTTTCTGAGTTGCTCATGATTCAGTCTGTGATTCATGCTTTAACCAGACCTGTTAGTCTAGCCTTCTCTCATGCCACATTAACCCAAGTACCCAAGACAGTAGAAATGGCTCAGTTTTGTGATGGATTTACTGACAGTTTTGAACTCCTGTTTGCACATAATTATTTTCACATTATATTATGAACCTGATTCTTTGCAAAGGTGGGCTTCAAAATGAAAGCTCTCTAAATCTGCAAGTGCAAAGCCCATATGAAGCTTTTCTGCGCTGAAATGGAGCCTTTCCAGAGACTGCTTTTGCAGTATGTGGCATAGTTGGCTGCACACATGTTATTGGCTGAACACACCCAATATCTAGGCTGGCACTGGCATGGATATTGGCACAGTGAAATGTCTTTGTTTGTTTTCTTCATGGAGTGTTGAAGAGTGGAGCTTTGTGTTTCTATCCAAGACTGACCAGGAAGTAGGGACAGGTAGCAGATGCAGTGCTGTGAATCTCGACAAAACTTTTTTCTTGTCCCAGGCAAATGCCTCCGGAAGTGTTTCTCTGTAAGTATTATTTTTCAGTTATTAAGAACAGGCCTTTCTTTAAGATTAATTTTTATTTTTTAACTACATGTATAAATACATATGTGTGTATCTGTGTTTACACATGCCATATGTACACAGGTGTCCTTCAAGGCCAGAAGAGGGCGTTGAGTCTCCTGGAACTGGAGTCATTGGCCATGGTGAGCTGGGAACCAAACTCAGATCCTCTGCATGGACAGTGTGTGCTCTCGACCACTGAGCCATCTCTTTGACCCCTTGAGAACAGACCTGTGCCTCCAAGAAGCAAATCTAGGAGTACAGTGATGCTTATGGACTCTTTGGCCTTTCTCTGAAGGAGAGTGCAGGGGTTTTGTCCCTGTTGACATCCCCAGTGATGCATCGCCTTATCCGGAGGAATTTCCTGAGAGTAATTTTATATCATTCCATCTCATTCTTATACCACGTCTGTGGACATGCCCAAATGGAAAAAAAAAAAAAAAACAAAACAAACAAAAAAAACGCGTTGCATGGTAGCACATGTCCTTAACCCCGGCAATCTGCAGGCACAGTCAGGTGATCTCTGCCAGTTCAAAGACAGCCAGGGCTACATAGAGACCCTGCCTCAAAATAAATAAATAAATAATGACTTTTTCAAAAGCACGATTTTTTTT
The DNA here is from genome assembly GCF_907164565.1 of Psammomys obesus. Classification (NCBI taxonomy): domain Eukaryota; kingdom Metazoa; phylum Chordata; class Mammalia; order Rodentia; family Muridae; genus Psammomys; species Psammomys obesus. The sequence goes on from NW_026592732.1 coordinate 6,328,740, forward strand.
TCTAAAAATTATTTACTGTGGCTAAATATATGTAAACTTTACCACCTCTACCATGCCTGTCACTAAATACATCCCCATTGGTGGTGGGCAATCATCGCTGTCAGCTATTGAAGAAACCTTTTACGCTCACCCATCTGAAACTTTGTAACCCAGAAAACATATGTCCTGTTGCCTACTCTTTTTTTATACTTCCAGTTCTGTCATTGAATTCTACATGATATATATATATATATATATATATATATATATATATATATATATATAATCTGGTTTCATGTTGTTGAATTCTACATTAAGTCTATATATTCTATATTTAAAGAAAATATATATAGAATATATATTATATATAAAGAAAAATATATAGAGAAAATATATGTAAAGAATATATATGTATTCCACATGAATTCAAATTCTTTATAGCTGAGGGTAACCTTGAATGCTGGGATGTGAATACAGAACCTTGAATACAGACATGTGACCTGATTTATGTGATTCTAGGAATAGATCCCCAGGTCTTGTGACTCTCAAGCCAGGCCTCTGCCAACTGAGCTATATCCTCAGCCCTCATTTATATATCTTTTACTTTTTAAAGCAGTGAGTCACAATCACCTTGGCAGCAAATATCAGACATTCTAAAAAGTGCCTGTCAGCATTTACACTGCGATTCATAACAATAGCAAAATTACTGTTATAAAGTAGCAGCAAGATATTGTTATGGTCGGAGGTCACCACAACATGAGGAATTGTTTTAAAGGGTGGCAGCATTGGAAAGACTGAGAGCCACTCCCTTAAATAGTTCTATCCAATACTGTTGTGAATGCATGATGCCGTAGAACTGTCCCGAATATTTGTCCCTGATTTCATCTACTCTGAAGAGATCTCGGAGTGGGTTTGAGGGAAAACAGGTGAAGGCTACCCTGTTTGATATGGAGCTTGGCTGGGCACAGAAAGAGGGTGGAGGTCATTGTTTGCTTCCAGGCCATAAGTGTGTCCTTGCTGGACCAGCTGACGACCTGCCACAGACCCTGGTAAACGCAGGGAAAGATGATATGAGGAAAATATCATGCCCTGCTGTGGCTTAAAGAAGCTAATTCAAACAAATAGCTCCACATCCAGCAAAGAGCAGTCACCGCATGAGTGCTGTGCACTCAGGAACGATTAAGTCCTAACAGAAGGAGGAGACCCACAGTCTCTGCAGCTGAGCATGTCTAGCGGGAAGATGACTGCAGTGAAAAGGCATCTGGAGAGGAGTACGAGCGGTGCCTTCTTTCACAGGAGACTGCATCTCCTCCCCTGGTGTACACTGACTTTCATTCTGTCAGTGTGGTCAGACAATAGAGTCAGAAAGCCTTTAAAACTCAGCTGTAATAACGACAAAACAAAATCTCTTTTTTTTTTTTTCAGCAAAGGGCAGAGTTATTATTGTTAAACTTTACATATTTTAGCATTTTTTAGTAATTCTTTTTCTCTACCCATCAGTCTATTAAACTGGGAGGAAGATTAGACTGCTGAAAGAAAGTTTTGCTTTTGCTTGATAAACAAAAGTATCTGGGGAGCCGAGGAGACTCACACCCCTAGCTACACTGTTAGGTCTGCAGCTCTTGCTCCCACTCCATTGTAAAGTCACGGATTCAGTGCACAGGTCCATGCCAGCTGCAGAAAGGACCTGTCAGGCTGCTCTGTTTTTATTTTACTTGTAATTTTTTCCTTTAGATTCGGGATCTCGTGCATCACAGGAGGGACTTGATCTCACTTCCTAGAAGATAATCGTGACCTTTTGATCCTCCTGCCTGGTTTTACTTTATTGGAAATTAAACCCAGACTTCATGTGTTCTAGGCAAATACTGTTAAAACTGTAATGGCAAAAAGAGAGAAAAACCAAAACAAAAGCTTCGTTTCATTCTAGACCAGTGGGTTTAATTCTACACAGAGAGGAGGCGATGTTCTTGCCCAGAGTGCCCAGTGTGCAGGAGTGGCAGATCCATTCCCTGTCCTGGGAGTCTCTTCCATTGGAAGGCCTTTCTGAGCACCATGGCTCCCTGGTGGTAGGGTGAGAGGCAAGTATCTCCGACACAGGTGTGTTGAAAACTTGTCTTACAGGTTCTTCACTCAGAAGGCTGGAGGGTGACTCACAATTTGACTTTTCCTTTCATGTCGAGAATGGTGAAGAGAAGAAACAAGGATATAAATAGTGTCAGAGCTTGTCTGAGAGGGAGAGAGAAGAGAGGACAGATGGAGGAGAAGGAGGAGAAGGAGAGAGAAAGGAGAGGTAAGAGAGAGAGAGAAGTGGGGGAAAGAAGAAAAGACAGAGGAGGGCGAGGAAGAGGAGAGGGAAGTGAGGGTGGGGAAGTATCCAGGTTGTCCTTTCACTGCTGCTTGTCTCCTGGACATTCACAGTAGTTTAGGATGAACGAACTAGCACCTTTAGTTTGTGGTGTGGTGGTGTGCACCTTTAGTCTCAGCACTTGGGAGACAGAGGTAGGAAGAGCTCTGTGAATCTGAGTTTGGCTTGGTCCACATAGTGAATTCCAGCACAGCCAGGGCTATGTAGAAAGACTCTGTTTCAACAGCAATGACAACAAAAAGAGTGAGCCACCTGCTTCCCCTTGCAAACCAAAGTCCTGCCACATGAGTATTGTTGAGATTTGTTTCCTGCTAATAGTTTTTTGTGCTGTTCCAGAAACTGAGATGTGGCTAAGGAATTACATGAAGAAGGAAACCGATCCACTAGTGTTTTCTGAAAGAAGACCAAGTGTGTTAATATTAAACAGTACTAGGCCAGCTAAATGTTCAGTGGATAAAACACTTGCCAAGAAAGCATGAATCAGAGTTCAGCCCCCGAACCAAACAAGAGCTAAGTGAGCATGGCTGCCTGCAATCCCTGTGAATGAGCAACAGAGACAAGGAATCCTAAAGCACGAAGAGAGGGAGAGAAGGAGAAGACTGTCCCTTGTGGCTAGCTCCAGGTTCAGCAGGAACCCTTCTTCACTGAGCAAGCAGACAGCAAAAAAGATTACTGATGCCAACAGATGTTGTATTCAATCAATACAGATGATTGAAATATCATCTGCATGAGCAACCACACATATGTAAACATGCATATACACACAATCATGCATATGAAGCATTGCTTATTTTAGGACAGCTTGATTTTATACTAAGACCCCATCTCAAAGAAAATAGGTAAGTAAGCCTTTCACAAATACTAACCATCCATTTAAGTGTGTAGACTAAATGATGATAACTTAAAATCATCCTTCAGAACTGGCACTTCCCAACGATTCTTCTGGAAGCTGCCTTTCCTAGGCCCAGATATGTTTCTCCAAGCTCCTAGCAGCTGCCTACACAGTGGACATTCCAGAAGCATTTATTTAACCTGCTCTTCTAATTGCATTCTCCTTTTCCCCTATTGCCTTCTTATTTGGGTGAAGAACGAACTTGACATTCCAGCTACCTTGGCGTCTTCAGGGTCAGCTTTCTTTCCTTCTTGCCCTGGCGTCAGCAACAGGTTGGCCCTTGGTGCTTGGGAAGTGAAAATAAGTCCTTGGCTTGAGTCCATAGCTCCTGTGAACCATTCTTTTAATCCATGTTTGAAGATAGACTTACTTTTCTGAAAAAGCAAGTCTCATTTTCTGGGCTTGAAATCCTTCAGTGGTCTCACTGATTGATGAATGGAGTCCAAACTCAGAGGTGTGTCAACCCGTTGGCTGTTATCTCTCCAACCCTGTTAAGTGTCTCAACGTTTTTGTCTCAAGTTATGCTGCAGTTAAGCTTCCTTGTTTGAAAGGCCCTTTGTGGGCTGGTAAGAGGAATCTTTAAGCTGGTCAAGAGGTCTCAAGAGTTTCCCATCTGGGTTGGGAGATACATGTCTGTAAATCCAGGTCTTGGGAGGGAAATGCAATGAAGACCAGGAGTTCCTGGGCAGTTTCAGGTTGATAGCTCAATATCAGCCTGGGCTGAAACAAACAAAAAACAAAACAAGAAACTTTCTCTTCTGTGTTCCAACTTTGGGGATTGTCTTTAAAAGTCATAAGAGCATGTTGTGAGTCATCAACACAAGTGTGATGCTAGAGGATATAGAAGGATCTTCTGGAGAGCTTGGTCCATAGCCCCATCTACTCAGCAAGTCCTGCTATATTGCCCAGGAGAATCCACTGGGTCCTGACTGATGATGGTCCCGCTGCTCTGTGAAGCACACTTCAAGGAAGGAAGGGTTACAAGGGTGGCTGGCTGTCTTTGGGGTGCTCCCTCAAAAGTCTTCTCATTGTTATTGGCTAATGAAGAAGAGTGGCAGGCACATTTTTATTCACCTTTTTAATGGTGCCTGTGTGCACACACATTCGTGTGTGTGTGTGCATTCATGTGTGTGTGTGTGTGTGTGTGTGTGTGTGTGTGTGTGTGCGTTTGCTTGCTTGCATGCATATGAATGCAGGTGCCCCTCGAGGCTAGAAGAGGAGATCAGATACCATGGAATTACAGGAATTACAGGAATTACAGGAATTTGTGAGCCTTCATTGTGGGTGCTGGGAACTGAATTAGCGTCCTCTGGAAGAGATCTCTCCAGCCCCTGTACAATATTTTCAATGACATACTCGTTACAGATAAAGTTCAAATGATACCACAACTTGCCAAATGAATATAGATTTAGCAAAAGTTCAATCTTTCATTTTCAGATAAAGTCTTGCTATGGAGTCCTGGCTGGCCTGGAATTCGCTATGTACACCAGTTTGCACTCAAATGCAGAGATCTCTGGCCCCGGCACCAGAGTGCTGGGATTAAAAGCGTGTGCCACCATACTCATCTATAATGCTATGCATTCGAACCCATGTGTTTGCTTACTTCATTGACTATCGCTTTTAAGTAAAAGACAAAGGCATCATCCTGTTCGTAAATGCTTCACCTATCAGACAGGCTCAGCAAACATTTCCTAAAAGAAAAAACAGGAGTAAAATTTGGTTTGTACTTCCCAGCTCAGAAAGAACTATATCCCCTATCACAGTGGGTGCCCTACACAATTAAGAGTATACAGTAATTCTAATGATCCTCTTTGTGTATTTCAATTCCAGTGTTACATGTCAAAGGCCTTACTTGTCCCCAAGGAATCTGCTGCAAAATGTATTTTACCTCACTTTCCAGAATGTTGTTGAGGTTGAATCATAGAGCATTTTCAAATAAGGCAAAAGAAACCTGGTGATTACATTTTGGTTGATGCCTCATCAGAACTAAAAATAGGATGGAAAGATGGGAAATTGTTACTGGAACCTCCATCCAAAGAATGGCTACAGTTTAGGGATGAGCTGAGATAGTGGCTGGCATTCGGTTTTCACCACACAGGGCAAGTTCCGAAGCACACAGAATCTCAAAGAGTCAACTCCCCAGTTCTGGATTTACCGGGTCTTTTTGTCTGTTTATTTTAAAGCGTGTTTTCATGAAGTGTGGGCTAGCTTCACACACATCATGTAGCCTAGGATGAGGCTGGACTCCTGATTCTTCTGCCTCTACCTGCTAAACTCTGACACGTGACACCACACCCAGCCCCGTCATTCATTCACTTTGGTTTCAATTACTCCCTTCCCTGGGACTGTAAGAGAGAGGGAGTGTGTGTTAGTTTAGTTTACTTAGAAAAAAAGGACAAAGTTTTAAATAGTTAACATTTGGTTTTATTTATGAGACTACTTTTCTGGCCTATATATCACATGCAAATTCCCTTCTCAAATGAGTTACTAGCATATGACACAATACAGAGCTGAGTCACCTACTGGGACTGGGATAAAGAGTGACAGAGAGTAAACATGTCTGGTCCAATTCTGTCCCTTAAGTATGAACATAACTATAGATATTTCTTTATCTAATGTAACTATAGCTAGTTATGTTTGTGCAAATGTGTGTAGGGGCATGTGCTTATGTGCACAGTGTGAACACATACCCAAAGGCCAGAGAAGGGCATCAGAGTCTCTGGAACCAGAGTTACACACGGTGACTGGGAGCAGCTGATGTGGGTGCTAGGAAGTGAGCCTGGATTTTCTGCAAGAGCCATAAGCATTTGTAATGTCTGCTCCATCTATTCCCTACATAAGACTGGAGAGTGTGCAAATTGACAGAATGGCTTTATAGAACAAAGACAAGATGCAGAAGTACAGATACAGACTTTTTTTTAATTTCTTGTTCTTAGTTGTTTACATTTCACTACTAGAACGACACTTTCATGAGCCTACAGGCCATAGTAACTTGTACAGCTCAGTAGGTTGAGAGGATAAATCATTCATGGCCCAGATTCAATCCAGTATTTCTCTGCTTAAACTAAAATAAGCACTCAATGAAGAGGATTTCTCTTCTGGCTTCTACAGAGTTTCTGTTTTACTCTCTAGTTGCGCTCCAAACTCATCCAGAGCTTCTGTTTCATTTTGTTCCATATAGCCCAGTCTCTTCTCATTATGCATCTTCTGCCCATGCCTCCTCAGTGCTGAGAGGACAGGTGCGCAATGCTACAACCATGATGCTCTTATGAGTAATCATCCGCACACAAGGAAAAAAACATCACCTTTGAAACCTTATATTCCTGATCCTTTCAGAAGTCTCCCCAGTCATCCCCAATAACATTGTCTCCTCTAGCTTTGTCTTGTGTCCCCTGGCTTCATGGAGTGCTACACACAGACACACGCACACACACAATCAGCTGATCTGATCCCAACAAAGACCAGTAAAACAAATGTAGAATTCTTTAATCATTAGGACAATAGATAGATAATCCTGAGCCCAACTGTGAGGTCTGCTGTGTCCATCTAGGCCAAAAGAAGATATCAGATTTCCTGGAACTGGCAACACAGATGGTTGTGAGCCACCCTTCAGGTGCTGGGCCTCAAACCCAGGTCCTCTGGAAGAGCAGCCAGTGCTCTTAACTGCTGAGCCATCTTTCCAGTCTCAAATGTGAGGTTTTAAAGCCTCCTCTTCCAGCCATCCCAGTACACACATTTCTCTTTGATTCCCTTTACAGCTTGACCACCCACGGTCAACTGCTCTGCTTGGGAGCACTGTCAGCTCGCTCTCTCTCCTTGTCCCACACACTCACTACTTCCGACTCATCAAAACTAACATTCTTAGTTGGGTATGGGTATGGTACCACACACCTGTTATTCCAGCACTCAGGGACAAGGCAGGAGGATCAGGAGTTTTAGGTCATTCTCGGCTACACAGGAAGATTAAAGGCCGACCTTGACTTCCAGCAACATGACGGAGCCTTCTCCGTTTGGCAAAGAGGAATGTACACAGACTAAAAACAGATTTCTCCTATTTATTTTCCGGTGTGTAAGAAAACTGTCCACCCACACATCAGAGTGGGAGCAATTCAGTCTGCTCTTGTTGCCTTGTCTCACACTGAAGGAGTCGAGCCAGGCCTCCTCCTTCCATCTACCCTTGAGGTTTTCACTGCACCTATGTGCTGAGTCCTAAGCGGACTTCTGTCCTCTAAATCTCCAAACAATGCGTGTTCTGAACATCCCAAATGCCTACGCACTAACCACAGCTGCTTGTTTATTCCATTCCAGCAGCGACAAACAGTCACTATCTCTTGCCTTTTAAGGTAGCAATCCAGTTTAATACTGGCAGAGGAAAGGTGGTGGATTGGGAATAAGCCATCATCATACAAGAAACGAAAATGCAAAATGTCATAGCAACCTGTTCCTTGAATGTTCACTTTGAAGAGCAACACAGTTCACACAGTATATGAACGGGAGCAATGTTGTGGCAGACAACATAGCCAAATGATGGGTGTAAGGTGTGTGTGTGAGTCTGCATGTGTGGAGGCCAGTATCTCAGCAAAGAGACAGATTCACTGTGCGTTCTGACTTCCCATATATGTCTTGGGGTCAGAGTCAACCACTGCAGCAGAGCTGAAGTAGCGGGCAGGGAGCTGCACCTTCTGTAAGGAAAAGGGATTGCTGAAGACTTGACAGTGACATGCCCACTGCTATCAGAAGAAGCACCAGGAATATTGTTGTCCACTTTTACAGGCTCTCAGAGATCGATTTGCCAAAATTGACAGGACGGCTAGTAAGGAGCTAAACTAACTCTTCTGAGTTTTGTTGTCATTGTTGCTATTTAAGTTGGAGAGCACATTAGCTTCTTTAGTTTTAGTTTCTGTTTTGTTCTATTTGTTTTTTTCTCTGTATGACCACTTTGGCTGTCCTGGAACTTGCTTTGTAAACCAGGCTGGCCTCAAACTCACAAAGATGTCATCACGATCCACCTGCCTCTGCCTCCTGACTGCTAGGATTAAAAGCGTGCAACATCACACCTGGCTTGCTCTCCCTCCCTACCCCTCTTCTTTTTGTGTCTGTGTATGTGTTTTAAATTATAAATAAAACATTTATTTTATGTTTGTGTATGTGTTGGGGTACACAGTGAAGGTCAGAGGACAGCTTCCAGGAATCTATTTTATCCTTTCATCAAATTCGGGTCATTGTGCTTGGAAGCAGTCACCCTTAACTCCTGAGCCATGTCAATGGCCCACACTAGATACTTCAAGAGTTTATTCTTACTAGGTGTGGTAGCACCCAGCTATAATCTCAGCACCTGGGAGGTGGAGGCTGGAGGATTAATAGTTCAAGGTCATCCTCACTACGTAGGCACGGCTGCCCAGGGAACCATGAAAGCCTCCAAATGTTTTATTTTCTTTTTCTGAAAAGAAGGGATATATAGATAGGCATCTCAATTTACTTTTTAAAGTAAAAACAATTTGGTTCATTTTATGACCTAAAAAGAAATCTGAAATATTTTGCAAGTAGTTGCAAACAATGAGAAAGCATTTCCTTAAATATCTTCAATGCTAGCATTGAAAAACAAAATTCCAATATGAATACATGAAAAAAAATCTGCAACATATTTTTTTCCAGTTACAAATAATGTACAAAAGACAGCCAGGGCTACACAGAGAGCTATTGTTTCGAAACAGCTGAAAGAAAGGAAGGAAGGCAGGAAGGAAGGCAGGAAGGAAGGAAGGAAGGAAGGAAGGAAGGAAGGAAGGAAGGAAGGAAGGAAGAGAGAGAGAGAAATAACTGATGAACGTTTAAAAAAATATTTTTCTAGGATATCCAGATGAGATGGCAGGGAGAATTGGGTCAGAATGACAGGGGGGAAAGGGGGATGAGCCATATTGCAGGGTAGCACGGAGGACCAAGGGAAAGAAAGCAGTTTCTTTAAAAGGGTAGTTTCATGTGGGCTAGTGTCAGGGAAAGTGGCCTGAGAGGAAAAATACAGGAAAAGAAGGAGTTCCAGGAACACCTAGTGGAACTCTGGGCATGCCCTCCTAATTTTTACTCTTAAAACAAAATGGAATCTATGGGAACAGAAAGGTGTGTTTGGGGCTAAAGAGTGAACCTGAGACCTTAGGAATGCTAGGCAAGTGCTCTACCACTGAGCCTCTGCCTGGTCCTTCTGAACATTTAAGATAGGTATTATGGCAGTATTTACTGTCAACTTGTAGGGATCGTAAAGCACAGAAGATAGCTGTGTGGTAGTGGCCTGAAATCCCAGCACTTGGGAGGCAGAGGCAGGTGGATCTCTGTGAGTTTGAAGCCAGTCTGATCTACAGAGTGAGTCCAGGACAGCCAAGGCTACACAGAGAAACCCTGTCTCAAAGAACAAAACAAAACAAAAACAAAAAACAAAAAACAAAACAAAAAATCCATAAATAAATATAGACAGAAATAAATCCCATAAGACAGACGCCTCCGGGGACCTCTGAAATAAGACCCTGAGCAGGTTCTTTGAGGTGGAAGGACCAGCACCAGTGAATAGTTCTCTTCCCTGGGCCTGGATCCCAGGTTGCACGGAAACCAAGCAGAGAGGGGCCATTCACCTCTTTTCCTCCAGACTGTGGTTGACATGTGACCAGCTGCTTCTTCAAGCTCCTGCACCTTGGCTTTGCTGCCTTGCATCTGGGAGCCAATAGTAACCCTTAGTTTCCTAAGTTGCTTTGTCAGGATATTTTATTACAGCAACAGGGAAACTGACAAAACAACTCAGTGTGCCTCAGCCTCCTTAGTAGCAAGGATTACAGGCAATTACTAACAATTACTAACACTCAGAATATAGAAATCAGCTGATGTCTAACCTTTCCGGGTTAAAACCTTGACTATTATACAATTTCACCATCCCTTTTGTTGATTTACTTGCTAACACATTTCAGAAGCATCAAACTATCTCAAACAAAAAGAGATTTGTTCAGAAGTTAAAAAATAAAAAGAAAAAAGTCATGAACAAAAGTTTTGTGAAGTGGCTGGAGATATGGCTCAGTGGTTAAGAGCATGTGTTGTTCTTGCAGAGGACCTGGATTTAGTTCCCAGCACTCACATGGAGCAGCTCAGAACTGTCTGTAGCTCCAGGCTAAGGGATCTGTTGCTCTCTTCTGGCCTTCAAGGGTAAACATACACACACACACACACACACACACAAATAATAAAATAAATCTTTGTAAGGAGAAAAGGACAGACAAGCATCTCAACTTCATACTGGATGGAAATACTCCGTGATAAAGATGCAATTCCCAAAGAGGGTTTAACATGCTGATCTAAGAAGAAGTTAGGGATTGTGGCAGACCACTAAAATAAACAAGCCAAGAGGAATTGAAAGCACAGATTCATGGAGACAAATTCCCATATCATGTGTCTTGGGGTCTGATTTTTTTTAAAAAGAGTCATAACTTAGAAATAGTCCATAAAAAATAGAAACATCTCAGCCACAAAATTAAGAAGCATTGCAAAATGGTATCTTAGTGCTTAAAATAGTCTCATGGCTCTTTTTATGGTAAAGATGGGATAATGGTTTTGGTGTTAGAGAAAATAGTCCTATGAAAATTAAAATATGCTGTCAGTGTGTGAAATAACTACATGCTGTTTTCAGAATGTGGTTATGGAAACATGCTGATCCCATATATTCTGTCTATAACTTTATAGATAATAATGCATGATAAATAAAAACATACTGATCTAAACATTTCATAGACTCTGAATATAATGACTTTAAATAAACAGTAAATATTTTATACTAACTTGGGTTATTTTATCCATCATTAGCCTTTCTAAAATATTTCTGCACTGTCTTACTGCTTATTAGCCTGTAGATGTGGATCTGTGGTCAGTTTTTGCTTTCGAGATCAGAAGGATGTGTAAAACCAACTTTTATTTGACTGACTTAATTGTCATGTCCACCTCCATCTCCTTACCTAGGCCTAGTCATGGAAGCTTCTAGCCTCCATACAATCTAATCTAGACCTAGAATATTTTCAGCCTCTGAGATTTACTACTGAATAAGCTCACCCTTTCTAGCTCTTTCCTAACTCTGGCTGGCTGGTTCAACTCAGCTGTTCTGGCTCAAACTCCTCTCCAAGGGTGACTCATTCAATCTGGCTTCTCTCACTTCTCAATGAGTTGCTTGGCTTGGCTTCAAACTAACTCTAGGAATCTGTCCTAATCTTCTGCCTCCTTCTCATTCTCTGGCTTATTTTGTCCTCACTTGTGTCTACCTGTTCTTTCTTCACCCTCTCTCTGTAACACTCTCCCCATAAAAATTGCCTCTGAATTTCACAAACTGAACTCCACTGTACTGCTTCTCAACTCACTTTCAACTGAACTGCCTGAACAACACTGCCTAGAACTCAGAGATCAGCAATGCCTCTGTCTCCTGAGTGCTGGGATTAAAGGCATGTACCACCACACCTCAACCTAAGCTTTTCTTTACCTGAAACTTTATACCAAACTGACCTTGAACTCAGAGATCTGCTTGCCTCTGTCTCCTGGGATTAAAGGCATGTCTGTATTCCAGCCAGAGTAGGTATGCTTCTGCTCCTCTACAAGGATGAAAACCCAACATTGACAGATTTTTTCCATGTCTTTATTAATTAATTCAATTTAATTAATTAATTTAATTGGTCACAAGCCCTTCTCTTCTCTCCTTCAAGTCCCACCGTTCCTCTGGCATCCCCCTTCCTCAGAATAGGGGAACACCCCTACCCAGATGCCCCAGTTCATCTATCCACATGATGACTGAGTTTGTCTCACTCCCCTATGGCCTGGTAAGACAGTCCCATCAGGGAGAAGTGATCAAAAAGGAAGCAATATAGTCTGTGTCAGAGATATCCCTCACTCCCCTAACTAATGGGCTCACAAGAAGCCTAAGATGTTCATCGGCTACTTATAAGTAGAGGACCCAGGTCCAAACTATGCATTGTCCTTGTTTGATGCTTCAGACTCTATAGGCCCCTCCGGGCCCTGGTTGACTGGCTCTGATGGTCTTTTTGTAGAGCTTTTGTCACATTTATCTTGTAGAGCTAGGTCCATTTATCCTCCCCTCCCCCTTTTCCAGTAGACTCCCTATGTTTTGCCCAATGTTTGTCTGTGAGACTCAGTATCTGTTTCAAGCTATTGCTGGGTGGAGCCTCTAAGAGGACAGCTCTGGTAGGTTCCTGTCTGCAAGCATAGCAGAGTATCCTTGATAGTGATAGGGGTTGGCTTTCTTCCATGGGGTGGGTCTTAGGGTTAGGCCCTGCATTGGTTGGGCATTCCCTCATTCTCTGCTCTATCTGTTCTATTTTTCTCCCTGCAGGTCTTGTTGTTAGGGTAAGTTTTGGATTGAGGTTTTTTGTGGGTGATGATCTCAAGCTATAGTAAAGAGAAATAGTAATAAATACTGCATCGTACTGGCATAGAAATAGGCTGGTTAATTGAAGACCCAGAAATAAACCCACACACCTATGCACACCTGATTTTTGAGAAAGAAGCCAAATTCATACAATAGGGGAAAAAAAAGACAGCATCTTTAACAAATGGTGCTGATGTAACTGGATGTCTACATGTAGAAAAATGCAAACAGATCCATATTTATCGCCCTGCACAAAACTCAAATCCAAGGAGATCAAAGATCTCAACATTAGACTAGACACCCTAAATCTGCTAGAGGAGAAAGTGGGTAAGAGCATTGAGAGATTTAAATACTTTTTAAATAGGCCACAGAGTGACTTAGGGGACTCATTCTCTCCTTGTGGGTCCTGGGGCTCAAACTCAGGTCATAAGGCATACCAAGGAGGTGCCTCTACCTGCTAAACAGCCCTAAAAGCTCATTATTTCATCCTTGTGTTCTCATTTGTTTTCTGTTACAGCTGGAAAGTGACATACTGCCTAAAGCCATGCTAGTCAGTCAGGAATCTAGGTATTGCTTGACAAATTCCCAAAAGTCCTGGGTCTGGAAGAGCCTAGGGGAACGCAGCAGTCAGAGTTCCTGACCACAGCTGTCTGCCTCCTTCTTGAGTCACCTTTGTTTATAGATTCTCAAGCCACGAGTTCCAAGCATTCAGTAAGATATCCAACAGCAACTCCTTCATATCTCTTCACGAAAGTTATTAAGGACAGTTAAAATACACTTTCTTATGCTCTTGAAACTTTATCTGTTTGGTAACAATTTTTTTTAATCTTCCCAAACAATTAAAAATAATTTATTGAGAGGAGGCAAGTACAGTGACAAGTACCTGTAATCTCTACTTTTGGTAAGGAGAAAGACAGGAGAATCGGGAGTTCAAGGCCGGCCTGGGCTATGTGAGAGATCCTGTCCTAAAAACAAAACAACAGCTGTGCATATCATTTAATATAGATGATCATAACTGGCCACAGCACTGAGAATAAGTGATTTTGTGCTCAACACGAAAAGGGGCATCCATATCAACCAGCTCTTCCTTCCCACACGGGGATTGGGGGCGTCACATAAGAGGAGGGCAGAAAATATGTGAGCGAATGAGAAAATATAAGAGGAATGGGGAAAAGCACTGGAAAATGTTGTCTTTTGAACCAGACACGACCTGGCCATTGTCCTCACGAACTCATAGCAGCTGTGGTTACCTACAGAGGACCCATATATGATCAAGCAAAGCAAAACTGCAGCATGTTTGGGGAAAGGGCTTAGGGTGCCTCAGTTGTGCATAAGAGCTGTCTATGACGGATGGCTGTTGGGAGGAGAGTCAGCTTTCTTTGGGAGGTTGATCACTGGTAGGTTGCCTATGCTTTAGTGGGTGAACCCACACCCGTGCTCGTATGGGTAGCACTAACTGGACTCCGTGGGGAGAGAGAGATTGGAGCAGATGTGTGTGTGTGTGACCTGTATCATGCCTGTCCATTGTATGATGCCACTCAGAGATAAGTGATTGTATTTAATTTTATAAAAACTGCCATATGAGATGCAGCTGAAGACAGAGCGAGGAAGCTCCTCCGCTGCAGCAGTTGCTGTGTTAATAACTAGTTTTACAAGAAGGGTCCAGCTTCAGTTAGGATCCTGTGAGCCACAGCGAAAGAGTGCTGTGTTCCTATTGAGTGTGCCCCAAATCTCTTCGAAGGCCCCTTCCCCAGACACCAAAGAATAAAGCAAAGCAAAACAAAACACTCCTACTTTTCATGGCACTTAGCCAACTTTAAATCACTTCTGGGACTCGGATTAGAGGAGCAATACGAAGTTCTATAAATAAATAAACAAACAAACAAATAAATTTTATGGGCTTGGCCAGATGGCAGTTTTTAATTTTAACAATTCTCATGAGCGTTTCAACGTAATGGTGCATTTTGTGTGATAATAACATGTAATTATTATTATCTGCTGTTATGCAATGACCTCATGGTGGGGTATAAACACTAATTAATTGAGGTTTACAGAGCCCTGTGAACACAGTGGCTATGCGGCACTCACCCCTCATTTCTCTGAAGTCTGCTTTGAAGTCTTGGAATATTTAATTAATGAGTATAACTCTTTCTGCTATCTGGGAAAATTGAAGCTGACTCAGTTTTATCCTTTCCCATGGTTTTCAAATGATTTATCACTCATGATTTCTGAAAAGAACTGGGGAAATCTGAGCAGTTAATTCTCACTGTGGGCCAGGTGTGGTGGTGCATGCCTATAATCTCCACACAGGGGAGATGAAGGCTGGAGGATCAGGAGTTCAAGGTTATGCCCTCAATTACAAAAAGAGCTCATGACTAGCCTGAACTGTGTAAGATCCAGCCTCCATAAAACAATAGAAGCAACCAGGCACAGTGGTAATCCCAGCACCTTGGAAGGCAGAGGCAGGAGGATCTCCGTGAGTTCGAGGCCAGCCTGGTCTACAAAGCAAGTCCAGGACAACCAAGGCTACACAGAGAAATCCTGTTTTGAAAAGCCAAAACCAAAATCAAACCAAAGCAAAATGAAAAAAAAAAACAAACAATCAATCAAACAAACAAACAAACAAACAAACAAAAATTCCAGTAATAGAAGCTTGAGGGTTGTAACTCCAGGCCAGACAGAGCTATATGATACCCCACCTCAAAAAGCAAGTAAATAAAATGTAAAGTCAAGAGCATGCAGAGTTCATTTTTAGAATTGTTCCTCGACTCATAAAATGTTTAAGAAATGTCAAAGGCCTGTTTTGTCTCAATCTGTTTGACGGTCTTAAATACCAGGGTTTGGTGGCACATGCCCACAATCCCATCACCAGGGAGGCTGAGGCAGAAAGATTACATGCTTAAAGCCAGTTTGAGATAGTGAGACTCTATTTCAAAAAAGACAAAGGAGAAATGTGGAGTGGGTTTGGAATAGAATAAATAAATAAATAAATAAATAAATAAATAAATAAATAAATAAATAAATAGAATAAAGAAATAAATAAACAAATGTGAGATGGCCTAACATTTGGAGAAAGTCTCCTGGTAAATGCTAGGATTGTAATTGTATGTGGCCTCTACTACCCAGTATCGTGTTGACATTTAACTGCCATCACTCTAGTGTTCAATGGTGAAACACTTGTTGAAGTTTGAGTGTGCAGTATCCCCCAAAGTCTCAATGTGTTTGAACATTTGACCTCCAGCTGTTTCTGGAGGCTTTGGGACCTGGGTGGGAGAAGTTCAAGGAAGCTGATAACTGGGGAAAGTTCTTAGGTGTTATAACCCAACCTTCCCACTGTGAGACATGTTTATATGTATGTAAATATAACACATATATATGTTTATATGTATGTAAATATAACATATATGTGTGTATGTATCTATTCATATCTCTGTTCCCTGTGCCACTATCATGTGAACAAACAGCATCACATTCCTAGTGATATAACTATGAGCTACCCCGTTGTCATGCCTTCTACTTCCTGACAGATTACATCCTCACTCTGTGAGCTAAAACAATCCTTCCTTCTTTAAGTTCTTTCTTGTCAGGTATTTGGTCCCACCAGCAAGCCCTACCAGATACAACTGTTAGGACGTGGTGGGATTAACACTGTTACAAAAGGGAAAGCTTGGATCCCTTTCCTTTCTTTGTTCTTCTAAGCACCATCTTAGTTCAGAAACACAGATCTGCCCACATGCCTCAACACTTGACTGTGTAGATTTTCTTTTTCTTTTGGGATTTATTTATTTATTTTGTGTATGAGTGCTCTATCTTCCTGTGTGCCTGCATGCCAGAAGAAGGCAACAGATCCCAGTATAGATGATTATGGGCCACCACGTGCTGGGAATTGAACTCAGGACCTCTGTAAGAGAAGAGGTCTAAACCACTCTAAATGGCCAAGCCATCTCTCCAGCCCAATTTTGTGGATTTTCAGGTGAATAAGTTTCTGCTTACTATGAGTCACCCAGTCAGCAGCATTCAGCTACATAGTATGGCAGTGATGTCCTTTATGGAGAATCCTGTGTCAGTAGAGTCTCTAATACTTAAAAGCTATATGTCTTTGGGAAAACTGACTGACTGTACTATGTTCAGTTTTCTAAGTCACAAGATGGAAACATTACACAGAGAGACGGAATGGTGTGAACTGTTTTATCATAAAGGTTTAGTTTGTGACTCTGATAAGATGGAGTGAGTCCTAATTAATATAGAGTCACCGGGAAAACAAAGCAAGGTTTTCTGAGACACTGCTAGCGTACTCAGAGGTAGGTTTAACCTCAGGCCATCAAAGTCTGATTTCTGGACTTACCTCTTGGCTTACTTTACCTTGAAGCAATGACTAGAGCTAAGAGGGCCACGCCTGTAGTTTCATGTAATCCACATTGGAACCCTAAACAGATGAGAACATCAGTGTCCCGGCGTAAGTGCCCTCCTGAAGCATTCCAACCAAGCAGGCAGGTTTCCTTTCTCAGAGATGAAGCTTGCCTGGCGAGGCCTCTCCTGCCTCAGATGCTAATCTCTCGCACAGTTCTACTTTGTTCTCTTCCCCTGCTGGCTGTATGTCGCTCAGGATGATTGGTTAGGGTCAGGGTTATATATGTACATTTGAGATTCACACCTAGATTGGCCTCGAGCTTGCTTTATATCCAAAGCTGGACTCAAACTTGTGATTCCCCTGCCTCTGCCTTCCTGAGTACTGGAATTAATCACATGTACTACCACACCTGGCAATATTTTTTTTTAAGTTAAAAACATTTTGAAGGCCTTTATTTAAATCAATTAATTTTTAAAAATCTTTGTCACTCTTTCCTTTTACAATAATCACTGGAGGACTTTCATGGGCTTGTATTAATTATATATGGCTCTGCATGCATATATATATACCATAAGTAAAAATTTCAAACAGTAAGGGGTATGTTAATCTTTCTCATATGTAAATACAGTGGTGAAGAGAAAAATGATCACATCAAAACTTCATATTGCTAAGAAAATCCATAATTGCTCTAGAAAAAGAGCTGGTTTTAAATTTGTTTCCTTCCTTCCTTCCTTCCTTCCTTCCTTCCTTCCTTCCTTCCTTCCTTCCTTTCTTCCTTCCTTCCTTCCTTCCTTTCTTCTTTTTAGTTTTTCAAGACAGGGTTTCTCTGTGTAGCCGTGGCTGTCCTGGACTGGCTTTGTAGTCCTGGCTGGCCTTCAACTCACAGAGATCTGGCTGCCTCTGCCTTCCAGAGTGCTGCGATTATAGGTGTGTGCCATTGCTACCAGCTATATATTTTTTATTGTGGCAAAAAATAAAATTTCTCTGCTGGGCATAGTAAGGTAGTGTCAATCCCAGCATCCCGGGAGCAGAGGCAGGTAGATGATCCCTGTGAGTTCCAAGCCAGCCTGTGCTACATAGTAACACAACATACTGATGAGCAATTTAGGAAGAAAGATACATTTGGTCCAGCGTTTGAGGGAATCTCAGCGGCAGGAGTTTGGGAGAACTGGTCAGAGAGCAAGAAATATGCTCAGCTCATTTTCTTCCCTTGACACAGTCCCAGATCCTGCTCAAGGACCGGTCCCAAGCACTGTTAAAGAGGGTCTTTCCACATCAAGAACCTGGTCAATACAATCCTTCACTGGTGCCCCTAGCTCAGTGGTTCTCAACCTTCCTAATGCCACGATGCTTTAATACAGTTCCTCGAATTGTGGTGGCCCTAACTATAAAATGATTTTCGTTAGTACTTCAAGCTGTAATTTTGCTACTGTTATGATTGGTAATGTAATTATCTCTGTTTTCCGATAGTCTTGGGCAACCCCTGTGAAAAGATCATTAGGCCCCTTAAGGGGTCAAGACCCACAGGTTGAGAACTGACGTAGATGCTTGTCTCCTGGGTGACTCCAGATCCTGCCAATTTGGCAGCTAACGCCAGCCATCACATCAGCTTAAACATTTCTTTATATTGGGTCAGAGTGATGACTCAGGGGTTATAAAGAGCACCTGCTGCTCTTTATACAGGTCTGCTCTTCCCTATACAATCCAGCCATTTTGGTTACCTGCTCTTTTGTACCTTTGCCCTCTTGGCTGCTGCAACTGTTTTCTTGCTCTCCCCTCTTTTTTCTTCACCCTGGGCCGGAGAGTTCAAGGTAGGGTATGCAAGCCAGGATGCCTTGTCACAGGTAGAGACTAAAGGACGCTGGGAGAACCTGCAGGCCAGGTTCACTTTGATATGTTAAAGTGGAACAGCCATTTTGTCAGCCATTTGTCCCAGGATTTGAAACTTATTACATCATTAAGAGGGATAGATCATAGAATGTTACTCAGTTCATGGTTCTCAAGCTAGAGAGCCCAAGATAAAGAAGGAGTTGTTTTCTAGAGTTCCTTTTTGCGGTGTGTAAGTCATAACATGGTGGGTAGATATTGTATGGACATGGAAATGAATAGGACACAAATTCACTTCTGTAGCCCACCTCTGTAGTCAAGCCCCATAACTCTTTCCTCCAGAAGAGCAATAGTCCAATAGGTGGAGCCTTCATGACCCAGTTTTAGCTTTGAGACCCCTCCTCCACCATCACCGAGGTATATAAACTTTTGAAGATGGTTTTGTTTATATCAGAATTTCTTCTCTGCTCCCCCCTCAACAGAGTTTCTCTGTACCCCTTGGCTGTCTTGGACAGACTTTGTAGACTAGGCTGTCCTTGAACTCACAGAGATCTTCTTGCCTCTGCCTCCCGAGAGCTGGGATTAAAGATGTGCCCAACCACGCCAGGCCATCAGAATTTTCATGATGTACAGGGACCAGTCCATATGGCATTGTTCTTCATTACTGTCACAACTTAAAGGGAAACTTACATAATGTCCAGAGCCATTGATGTCCTGCAGATGAAGGAAAAGGATGTCCTCAAATTCATTGCCTGAGGAACCCAGTTAGGGGGCACCAACCTTGACTTTGAGATGGAGCAATACAACTACAAAAGGAAGAGTGATGGAATCTACATCATAAATCTGAAGAGGACCTGGGAGAAGCTGTTGCTTGAGGCTCTGGCTATTGTCGCCATTGAGAGCCCTGCTGATGTGAGCATCATCTCCTCTAGGAACACTGGTCAGTGAGTTCTGCTGAAGTTTGCCACTGCCAGTGGAGCCACTCCAATTGCTGGTGAGAGACCAAAAGATTAAAAATAGGCTATTATTAATCAAGGCCTGAACTAGCTGGGTGGAGAAGTCCAGTAATGCCCTGAGGAGAAGAACCGCCTTACTGCATTCTTTCCCCACCCTCTAGAGATACAATTGCTAGGAAACTGGCCCATCCCCCTAGGGAGGGACACCAGGTCATTAATGGTCTGGGGACCTTCCTTTAGCCAATCAATTCAAAATGTAGCATTTTGACCAATAGATGCTTGCCAGGCAGGAATTGCCCCTGCCTTGGTCATGCTGGGAGGGACCAGAATCTTTAAATTACCCAACTAACCTAAGCAAAGGGCGCTTGGCTCCCACCGCTTCAGCGGTGGGGTGTGTGGGCCCGGAGAATACTCCGAATGGTGGCACTATCTCCTGTGAGCACCCATGGAAGGTTATGCCTGATCTTTACTTCTGCAGAGACCCAGAGGAGATTGAGGAGGAGGAGTAGGCTGCTGCTGAGAAGGCCTTGACCAAGGAGGAATTCCAGGGCGAATGGACTGTGCAAACTCCTGAGTTGACTACCGCTCAGCCAGAGGTGGTAGACTGGTCTGAGGATGTGCAGGTGCCCTCTGTAGCCATCCCATACTTCCTACTGAAGACTGGTGTGCCCATACAGCCACTGAGGACTGGTCAGCAGCTCTCTCAGCGCAGGCCACTGAGTGGGGTGGAGCCACCACTGAGTAGCCCTGAGCTACTCTGCAGACACCGAGGAAAGGGAAAAAAGATGGAAGGAAAATAAAGTTCCTAAAAGCTAAAAAGGAAAAAAAAAAAAAAAAGAATGTCTTTACCCACTCATCTATGGATGTTTTGCTTCTGGGGGAAACGCAGTACTTTGTGTGTGTTGGGGGGGGGTCTTAATCTTTGACATAAAAGAAATAAGACACATATGTTTTTTTTTTTCTTTTTGTTTTTTAAGCATAAGAACAATTTTATTAGACTTTAAGAAAGAAACAATAAATGAGCTGTAAATTTTGACAGTTGTCTGGAAAAAGGATAATGGAAAATGTTGGGATCTGTAAGCAGGCATCTCTACAGTCAGCCCTAGGGGACCTGACAAACCGTATGTCAGGCATCTGTGAAGCCACCTACTTACCACCTGAAACCATCTGCGCATGCTCTGGGTCACCTTATAAGAGAACTCGCACTACCTCCAATCTCTCTCTCCTACCCTACCCAGAGACAGTCTCTTTGACCCCATCCCCCTTCCCTTAATAAACCTCCCTCATGGAACCAGTTGCATGGCGTGATTTGCGAACCCGCCATGTAACTTTGCTGCACAGTCCTCACAGAAAAGAAAGCCATGCTGCTTGCAGTGGAGGTCCATAAGGGAGGTGTGGACTTTAGGAATGGGAAAGCCCAGAATTCCAGGGAAAGCATACTCAGACTTTGATATTATCTTCCTTCCTCCACAAAAAAGGGGGGGGGGGGATAAAGAAAAGTTACACTTTTTCTGTCAGTCAGTCCACATGGCAGAGGCCCACACTGCTTGCTGCCAGGCAGAACAGGCTACTGGCATGTGCCCTGAGAACGGCCTTCTGGAAAGAAAAAACACAGTATCTCATAAGGGCAGTAATCCCCTCTCATATAGCTTGGAATGGCAGGTCCCCACCCAGGGCAAGAGATGGAACTCAGAACAAAGCTGAGACAATCAGCCTTTCATATGGTAACGCATATTCCTTGGAATGTCACCAGGTGTTTACATTTCTAGTGGTACCTGGAGAGGTGGAGCCCAAACCTTCCGGAGCCTGGGGTTACTGTAGCCGCCATTTCTGCTTCCTAGCTGTAAGAGATCCATCTGCTTTGGATTATTTGGGATGTATGTACTGAGATCAAGCTACCCTAAACTTCACTTAGTAACTATATTTTTAGCTTCTTGGAGTGGGAAGTGCCCCTCACCGTTTTCTGAATTCTCTGCACTGTAGAGGAAAGCCTGTAAGGCTTTTTGTTGCCCAAATCATTCTTTTTGTTTTGTCTTGTCTTGTTTTCAGCACAGAGTTTCTCTGTGTAACCCTGGCTGTCCTGGAACTTGTTCGGTAGAGCAGGCTGGCCTTGAACCCAAAGATTCTCCTGCCCCTGGCTCCCTTTGGAATGCTGGGAGCAAAGGTGTATGCCACCACCCAGAACACTTCATTCCTCATACTTATTATCTTTTTTCTTTCTGTAGTGGTCAGCATTGAAGGGGCTTTAGTCAGCCCTAGCACTGCAAACATGGCTCTGACAGGCCTTGTCTTTACCCCGGTTTCCTCTCCCATTCCCTCTGCCTTGCTAACAACAGTAGGATTTTATTCCTAATGCTAGGCACTGTTAGGGTCTGGAAGACACTGAAAGAAGGACCCCAGACTAAAGTAGCATGCAAGCAACAAAAGTTATTTATTCTGCAGAAGACCAGCATGCTGGGGCCACTATCCAGGCAGAATGGTGGCCCTTGACAAAGAAAGGCACACAGGCCTTTTTATAGGAAAGTAGGGGAATTCTAGCAAGGGTATGAGCGCATCCATGATTGGCTAGGGCTAGCTAGGGCTTGATTAGCAATTAGGTCTCTCTAAACTTGTTCAAACTAGCCCAAACTGGTGGGTGCCAGGGAAGTTACAAGGGTCAACTCCTTACTGACTTGCATCCAGGTGGCCGGTGGGCTGCATTCCTGTGCCAAGAATGTTCTACTACAAGATAAGGCTGCCTAGCACAGATGTCCCACCCTGAGATAATGTTCCTTTCTAATTTTGTGGTCATCTCCAGGCTATTCCTTGGTTAGGGAATTTTATGGTCTTGTTCCTGGAACTGGTGACCTATAGCCTAATTCCTGGGACTGATGATTTTTTTTTTGGGGGGGGAGGGGGTTGGTCAGGCCTGGTCCTCTCAGTACCAAGGTCCATTCCCTTTTTTGGCTATTTCCTTCTCCTGAGGCTGACCACCAAGCTCCAGCTATGAAAGTACTGAAGTCCAGCAAGCAAAACTTCCCTTTTGCATCACCTAATTGACATGCCCAGTCAATATTAATCAACTCATCCTAATACCCAGCCTCCTTCTTCCCTTTTTTTCTTTCTAAATGGTCATTTGTCTATGGGCCACCTCTGTCTCTTCTCTCTCCAGAGGCAGTGCTTTGTCCTTCTGGGGCAAATATCACTGCTGCTTCCCCCTTGTTCCCTTTCCATTCTCCCTTCTCCTTGTCCTCATCCTCTGTTTCTTTGTCCCTCTGGGGCAAATATATCTTCTTAGTGCTGAGAGGTTGGTCTTGAGATCTTTTCACTCACAGTGAATGTGAGCTGGTATCTGAGGATCTGCCTTTTTTTATTTTTATTTTTACCTTCTTTTCTTTCCTTTCCTTTTTTTTTTTTTAAAAAAAAAAAACAATTATTGATGTTCAGTCAATTTAAAAATCACAACTTTCACCTCAATGGGGTATTATTCTGGTGCCAAGTATGCATGACCGTGGCTGAAAACACAGATTCAGGTTACCCCCAATTCCATGGCCTCAGATGCTGTCTGATGATATTCTTGACCTTTAGGTTAGTAGGATCTAGGGATCTGCATGGACTTTCCAAAGTAGCTACCTAAGGTCACCAGTATGCTAGCTCATGTTCAGTGCAGGGGTTCCCACTTCTACTGTTCTTGGGAGGAGATTTTTGGGGTTGAATGAAGCTTGAAGACCCTATTCTTGCAATGGACTGTCCCCATACCCACCCTTTTTAGAAACTGCTGCTTTGGTCGTATTTTGGAATTTGGAAGTAGGGGGCTTCCACTTTGTCGTCTTTTAAGAAAGTTTTTATTATAGTTTTTGATGTTTTCTTGTTAGATTCTGGGAGGACGATCGCGGAAGAGATGCTGTGTTCTCAGAACATGACGTGCTGTCATTCACTTCACTATGGACACTAACTTTGCTGTCTGCTGGACGTTAGGACTCATCCTTGACAGTTTATTTTTGCTTTTCATGCTTATCCAATCCGTTACTTCCTCTTCTGGATTTCACTCTCTAAATATTTCTCAGCTCCATCTGTTTTTTCCTCTGTGTCTTTGAACCAACATCCATAAAACATACTGTTCTTTCTCCCAGGAATACAGCTTCTTCTTGACATTGCGGCCCTCAGACTATTTTCATCTTTTTCATTTTTCCACATGTCAGATCAAACACCACCTCTTCCAGGAAGCCACCCCTAACCTTCACAGACAACCAATGGCCTAGCTCCTAGTTCTCACAGTACTGAGCCTGGCATTCCTACAGCTACCATTATAGTGGATTGGCTTGTGTGGATTCTGGATGGACCTTATTTCTCAGTAAATGCCCAGCTCCCTAGCATGAAACAGTACCTCCACGTCTGTGTCAGTGCAAAACTGGCTGCAGCATTCGAAACAGTCACATGATGGACAGTCACCCATGGCAGCATGCCTTCTGAGTGCTCATACTTTCCAGAAACTCAGCTAAGTTCTCATTGTTTCTTATTAGCTAAGAAAAGACGTGGGAAGGAAAGGCAGTTCACAACAACACTGTGCTTGAAAGCCACTGAATTTTCCATCTGTATAATCTCCAAAAACATCTTACGTTCTATATCTGCTTTTGGTAACTTGCTGCCTAAACAACAAAATCACAATAACTCCCCTCCCCTCCCCCACAAATAATCACAATAAAACATATAATTCACAGAGATTTTTATAAATAATTGCCACTGTCTAAAGTAATGTTGATACAGATGCGACACGTGACACGTCCTGACTTGTGTTTGTAAACGGTGTAAGCTCAACTCTCAGGTAGGAGTCTTGTAAATGGTACTGTGAGCAGCAGAGGACACAGGAAGTAAGAACTATTACCTCATGCTGGAACTGTGCAAGCTCTGTAATTTTGTTTTGTCGTTGTTGTTGTTTTGTTTAGAGACAGGCTTTCTCTGTGTAGCTCTGGTTGTCCTGGAACTTACTCTGTACACCAGGCTAGCCTCAAACCTACAGAGATCCTCCAGCCTCTGCCTCTGGAGTGCTAGGATGTGTACCACCACAACCACCCTGCTCGGGCTCAGTATTTTTTAAATGGATGAGGTTGGAGAAAAAAAGAAAGCATACTCAAACTAACTCTAGAAACGGCGTCACCTTTTTATTTTATTAAAAAAAAATCAATGAACTAATTTTAAAATATTTATTTTTATTGGTGTGTGTGTGTGTGTGTGTTTTCTGTGTGAATGTATGCTACATGTACGGGTGACTACAGAGGCCAGAACTGGTTGTCAGATCCCCTGGAGCTGGAGTTAGAGGTGACTGTGAGCCAACTGATGTGGGTTCCAAGATATGAAGCTTCATCTTGATTTGATGAGCAACAATTGCTCTGGAATGCTGAGCTGTGTATCTGTCTGTCTATCTAACTCTCTTTAAAATTACATCAAGTGTGTGTGCACGTGTACATGTGTATGATTGTGTGTGTGTGTGTGTGTGTGTGTGTAGATCAGTGCCAACTTGTGGGAGTTGGTTTTCTCCTTCCAGCATGTGGGTATTTGGAGTCAACTCTGGTCATCAGGCTTGGCAGCAAGTGCCTTTATCCAATGAGACAACTTGCTGGACTGATCCATCAGCTTTTATTGCTCAAGCCCTCTTTTGAGGCCTTTGACTTCCATCACCCAGGATGCATTCTCCGTGGTTTTGTCTGTAGGGAAACACTTGCTTTGTATAAGCTTTAGCAAAAGAAGGAACTGTATTCTATTTATTTACATATTTATCTTTGTTATTTTGAGACAGGATCTTGATGTGTAGCCCTGGCTGGCTTTAAATTTGAAAGCAAAGATTCTCCTTGCTACAGCTAAGATTTAAACTTATCGTCCACCCGCCTGGTGATTTATTATTTAACTCAAGGGGCTGGAGCGATAACTCAGTGGATAAAAGCACTGGCTTCTTTTCCAAAGGACCAGCGTTCGGTTCTAGTCACCTACATGGTGGTTCAAAGCTGTCTGTAACTATAGTTCCAAGGGATCTGAGGCAACGTTTTAGCCTCCATAGACATTACCAGATACATATGCAGTACACATACATTTATGAAGGTACTCATGCACATAAAATAAAAACAAAATAAATCTTTTTTTTTTTTTTTTTTTTGAGACAGCTTTTTTTCTGTGTAGCCTTGGCGGTCCTGGACTCACTTTGTAGACCATAGTGATCCGTCTGCCTCGGCCTCTCTGAGTGCTGGGATTACAAGCATGTGCCACTGTTCCTTGCTCAAATAAATCTTAAAAACAAAATAAAACTGTTTAATTATAATTAGAATGAAAATAACTTTGAGGATTTTTTTTTTTTACAGTATATCTATTCCCCCTACATACACACAGTGTTCACACACAGAAGAGTCACTTCGCTTCTCTTGAAACTGTGCCCAGTGGCTGACATTAGCCTGTAAGTTAACGAATGGTATCTGTTGCCCTGCTTTGACAGAAAGGGTTGAAGTATACATATACTAGGATATTTGGTGAGATCTTCCTGAACTCTTCATCTTCTGGGAAAATACTATAATGCATGTTTTTTTTTACAGCAGCAGAGCAGTCAGTCTGTCTGCTTAAGTGAGAGGTGCAGACATATTTATCTTCTCACAGGATGGGGTGGCTTTGGAGAACCCTTATTCTCTTAGAAAAGATTAAGAAGAAACTCAGGTATGCTAGCTCAGGCCTATAATCCCAGCACTTGGGAGGCTGAGGCTGGGGAGTTATGTAGTGGGACTATTACTCAAAAATAAAACACAATTAATGAGATTTTGTCAGTGTGTAATAACAGTCCTGAGTTCTACAAATCCAAACTCCTAGGGAGGAGGGTGTATTAGTGAATTTGAGAGCCCTAGGGGAAAATAGTCTTTCGTTTTTTAATCTCACTGAGAAGAATTTATTTTATTTATGTATTTGGGGGAAGGGGTTAGAGGTTCCATTCTCACAAGCCAAACAAGCTCTCTCTGCCATGCCACGTGACACCCTGAAGTACTGCTCTTGGAGTCTAACTGGAAACCACCCTGAGACCAGTACACTCTCTAGGAAGCATTGCCATTAAAGACAGAGGACACTGTTTTAAAAAAAGAAGCAAAATGTGCTTTTTTTGAATTATAGAGTTGAATAAACAGTTGAAGTACTGATTTTTCCTTATAAAATTAAAAGCATAAATATGTTCTAGAAAGTACAGAGAATCTGAATATAAACACATTCTTGATACATTGTCCCAGTTTCTTTACAGATACAGTTATATACATTTCTAAAAACCAAGTATAGAGGCTGGCAAGATTGCTCAGCAGTCAAAAGCATATGCTGCTCTTGCAGCGGACACAGATCAGGTGACTCCCAACTGTGTGCAAACTCCAGTTCCAGGGACTCCGGAAACCTCTTCTGGCCTCCTAGAGTGCCTGGCACACACGGTGCATTTCAGTTCATGTCTGTACACACCACACAAACACACACACACACACAGAGCTCTTACAAGAATAAGATCCAATTTCATGTACTGTGTCCTAAATTGGTTTTGTTAGGAGCTATTGTATCATGACTAATGAAGATTTTTAACATTCTTTTGTGAGAATTGTTTGATAGCTACTTTTTAAAATATGGCTGTAGTCGGCTTTTGTATTTGAGTTTAAAAGGCTGTAACTATCTGTTAGAAAAGGGACTATAGCTCACACTTTGGTAATCCTGTGGCCCCAGTGCAGGTACACAAGTTTTACAGTGTGTTTCTTATTGTATGAGACTTTCTGAGGAGCTGTGGCATTATCATACTCACTAAAGAATGGACACAAAGAACGGGCAAAGTGTTGGTGTGTGCTGACTAAAGAAAGCCACATCCCAGAGCTCTATGAACAACATGCTGAACAGGTTGGAGACTTCATTCTGCTCAGCAGGCCTTACTGTTCATGTAACATGGGAAGAGGGGAGCATTGTGCATCTGATAAATTTCAGAGACTTCTCGAGACTTCCAGTTTACTTCCTGAGTCACTATGCACCACTCTTTAGAGACATAAGGAGGATTTAAATTAGGAGGAAACATGCTCCAACATCATTTCAAATGGAAGCACAGTATCCCTCATAAGACATAGCATATTATACAACATGTTCTAGATCTTTAAGCACCACCTTGCTCCAAATGTCTACTTATTGGGTACCACATTGTAAACATCATCCTTGAAAGCAAATTTACAAGTATGTCTTGATCACTTTTTTGAGATCATTCCTTACAAATAGAATTTCCAGTGAATTCTGCCGTTTTAGACATTTTTTTTTTCACATGGATACCAGTGTCTAGGATTAAGTTTGGAGCTCTCAGCTTTGCTGCAACATTGACATATGTTTTCTAGAGCAATGGAAAAAAATGAATTGCTAAGTGAAGAATGTGCTTTACCACAGACAAACGTTGAAAACATTACGCTTAACGAAATGAGTTAGTCACAAAAGACCATATGTTATATGAACTGTCCAAAACAGGCTAATTCACAGAGACAAAAAATAAATTAGTGGTTTCCAGGAGTTGGGAGGACTTGATAGTGACTCTCAGTGGATGCTGGCTTTCTATGGGAGGGGCAATAAGATGATTCTAAAATTAGATAGTGGTGAAGCTTGCATAACTCTGTGCATATACTGGAATCACTGAAGCTTATACTTAAAGGAAAAGAACGAGCTGGAGGGATGGTTCAGCAGCAAAGAGTGCTTGCTCTTCTTTCAGAGGACCCAATTTCTGTTCCCAGCACCCACACAGTGGCTCATAGCCCCTGCAATTTCAGATCCAGGAGACCCAATGCCCTTTTATAGTCTCCATGGGTACCTACTCACATAGGCACACACTCCACACAGAAATATATGTATACATGTAATTAGAGTAAAAACACATCTCCAGAAGGGTGACATAGCTCAATAACACTGTTTTTTTAAAGCTTTAGTCAAAGTCATCTCCAGTGAAACATTACATGATTGCGGTGGTAGTTGGCTTTAATTAATAGTGATTTGTACTGTTCATTTCCCTCAGGTAAGGTATTTATATTTGCTTACTTCCTGTCATGTCTCTTTGCTCCTTTTGACGACTCATCTTTTTTTTTTTTGCAATGATTTGTAATAGATAATTATTCCTGCTTTTTATTCATTTGTTTTATTATTTTTGTTTTTAAGTTAAAGTATTTATTTATGAACTTTGTGTGTGTGTGCACACGCCTGAGTATGTGTGTGTACTATGTGCATGCAGTGCCTACAAAGATCAGAGAAGAGTATCAGATCCCCTGGAACTGGATTTACAGGCAATTGTTAACAGGCATGAAGTTACCGGGAATCAACTCCAGGTCCTCTTACAGAGCAGCCAGTGTGCTTAACCACTGAGCCATCTTTCCAGCCCAAATACATGCTTTTTTTTCCCCCCAAATATTTAAAGTATTTATTCTCTGTAAGTTGATACTTGTGACCACTGGAAACTGTGTGTAGACATGCGGCCAACTGAGGGATATACTCTAAAACACATTACTTTATTAAAGTAAAAAAGTTTAGAATTTTGAGTACTTAAGTGCTTATACTTACAAAATTTTGTTCTCTTAGATTTTTATTACACAAATCCCATAGATAATATACACATTACTACAGACTGCTATAGACAGAGCCATCATTCAAAATTATTAAATTAGTTGCATAGTTTGAACTACCTTTTTTTTTAAGTTTTTTTTTAATTTATTCACTTGAACTACTCCTGATGAAGACAAATGAATTTTAGCATTGATAAGGCAGCAGTGAGTTGGTTCAGCGACTCTCAGCTATTTTATGATGTTGGCGTGGTTATTGGAGATAACCTTCCTTTCAGCAAGACTGTTTATGCTGATGTGATCTGAGTCTAGGTAGCACTGGCAGGCAGTGATGTCCCTTCGAGAGGCGGTCCTAGGGTGGCTAGGTAGATGCCTGCTCATTCATCTCACAGTTGATAAAGTCAGTCCTCCCTGAATGAGCTGATACATGGCTTGCAAACAAAACACAGTGGGCAAAACTCAATTCAAAGAATAGCGACTCAATCTCTGGAGCCTTCTTCCTGTCATTGATAGCAGCAATCGTGAGACTCCAGTTGGTACACTCAAACTTGTGTATTCATGAGATAGTCCTGGAAGTCCTTGCTTTGGACATAGTCCGCCACCTTTCTTACCAGCATTGCAGCCAGGCCCCAAGGTTCACGACACAGATGACCTGGCTGAACCCTCAGCACTCTCACCTGGTCTCACAGTACCCTCCAGATATATGTGCCTTTCTACACACAAAGAGAAAAATATTTGAAAAACGTTGACACCATGTTTAAGATTCTGACCACTGCACAACTGTTTCATATCAGTGAGGGGAGGATAGAATCGCCACACCTGAATTTAATTCTAGACTGTTGGTAACCTTTTTTCTTTTCCTCTTTCTCAAGACAGGGTTTCTCTGTGTGCTGGCCTCGGAGTCACAGAGAGCCACCGAGTGCTAGGATTAAAAGCATTAAAGGATTAAAGGCATGTACCACCACTGCACAGCAGTGACTGTTGATGATCTCGAGGATGGTCTAGAAGATGAAAAGCAGGAGATAAGGATTTGAACTGAGTTAGTTTCAGTCTCACAGGTCACATAGCTTGCTGCTCGACTCCTAAATCACAAACCATGTTAAATGTAGCTTTAGAAAGAATTCGATCTGGCAAGTCTCCTTCGGTACGTAGTTTAGTAGCACTTTGGAAAGTTCGAAAATGTTGAAACATTTGGTAGCATTAGGCGGAAAATGCGTCCTTGGGTATTTCATACTGCAGAGACTTACTTCAGTATGTACAAGTATCATCTCCTGTAGCCCAGGCTGGCCTCAGACTCACCATGCAGCTGAGGATGCCCTTGAATTCTGATCTTTCTGCCTCCCCCTCCTAAGTCCTGGAATGCAAGTGTGCACTGCCATGCGCAGCTCATGATCGCTCTTACTTGCAGAGAAAGAAGACTGTTGTGAATCCAAAGACCATGAGGTTCATTCTCTGCCTGATTATAGAAAACACTACTAGTATCTGAGGTGAGAACCAAACTCTCCCACATTAAATATATATATAAATATCAATTATAAAAGTCATCAGAATTTTAGAAGTGGTTTGCTTCTGTGTTTTTGAGTCAGCCTCCTTCTTTAGCCCAGGTTAGCCTAAACCTCACTACATAGCCAAGGCTGACCTCAAACTCTCAGCAGTATTTCTGCCGTAGCTTCCTCAGTCTTACAGTCACATGCATGTGCCATCATGCCCAGTTCTATATTTTCAATACACAAAAGTATTATAAATAATCAACCAGCAGGAGATTGTGGGTCCAGGAGAGGAGCTCACATTCTTTGTTTTCTTAGTGTTCGAAAGTCTGTTGTTGGCAGCAGAATCCAGGAGATGGCTCATCACATGCAAATGTGATGTTGTAATGAAAGAGCAGAGCTGAAGAGACCAGACTGCAATCTCCATTGTCTAATTTATTGTGAACTTTCTCATCTGGTCAAAACAACGCCTCCGACCTGGTCCCAGAACTAATTAAACCTGAATCAGTACTTGCAAGCAACTGTGAAGAGAGCTTCTGGGAGTCACATTGTGAGAGAGACTTGCTCATTGTTCCTGCTCCCCCTCCCTGGAAGGAGGGTGCTTAATAAACTTATTTTTCCATTTGCTTTGGGAGGCTGGAAGAGTTTCTCTCACTGCCAGTGTAGAAAGGGGTGGTCTCCCTGTATCCTGACTACTTACACATGACTGTGTAGGACTATCGACTGGACATTTTCCAGTAGATTGTAACTGCTCTTATCCCAGACACAAAAGAAGGGTTCACTGTGTGAAATAAAATAATTTAATTTTCTTGGTGATGGCAACCATTTCCTATGTATAAGTATATCAAAATGTCACATTGGGCATCCACAATATACACAAGAACCAGCCATCACTAAGGACCTATAGGCAGTTGGTATTTCTGGGGTGTGGAGAGGCGTGGTCTTTGTGACGTATCCATTTGTAGGATGTTCACACTCCTGTAAATAATCCCTCACCCACGAGCCTGCAAGTAATCCTAATTAAACTCAATGGCTCGCAATGAAAGGCATGAAATTTCAAGGGGACTAGTAATGAAGAGGAAGGAAATAAGGAGTGGGAGGAGGCAAGAGAGAGTAATCCAGGGAGAATATAATCAAAATGTATTATATTGTCAATAAAAATGTCACCATGAAAGCCATTCCCGTGCATAATTAATATGTGCTAGTAAAGCACTTACTAATAGTAGGAACAAGGTAGGGAGAAAGAGTAGGGAAGTTTCAGACCACGGTGAAAAGATAGCAAGGGATGGAAGACAGGAAATGGGAGACTGCAGAGCAGATGCTGGGCTGGGGGATGGCTGGGGAGGGGGCAGCTCTGGACCTCCAGGTCAGGGGCAGGTCAGCTCTCCCTGATTCACATGAGAGTGGAGACAGCCTTTGCAATGGGAAAAAGGATGATGCTTCACGACGTAAATAAACAAGCCTCCCGGGGATCAAGTCACATGTCCAGAGAGATGAAAAACAAGAGCGGGCAGGCTCTGCAGAGAGCCCTGGCTGGGATGAAGGAAGCCCGCGCCCTGGGAATCAGTCAGGATTGTGTAGAAAGTTTGTATGTAAACACATTTTTCAGGCTCAGCTAAAGCATGTGTTTACCTAACACCTCTCTTGTTAGCGTTGGGGAGTTTCACAGGCATACATGTCCATAGCTGTCTCGGATTCCGTGAGACATGAACAGAATTGGTCCCCATGAATGCAACAGAGACCATCAGCTGGACACAGAGGTTACATTAACAAGAGGCGGCAATAAAGAGAATGGGATATTAGAACCTTTTTAGAACTGAGTTTTATGGGACAATTAGGAAGTGAGCAGGTTGGGCAGAGCAATGACTGGGAAGCTCTGCAATGCTCTGGTAGTCAATGAGATCCGTTCTCCACTCAACTCCACAAAGCTTAGCAATACCAGGCACTGTGCAAAATAACTGTGGAATGTCAGCATTTGTTTTCACACAATCAAGTGAATGAGGGATGGGTTTCTATGGCCAAATAGAATATGTTGATTTGGGAAGCAATTTTATAAAATATTACTTGTTCTCTCTTCTTCACATACATGCACAGTGTATACATGCGAACATACATGTATATATATTTTTTTACACTAAAGCTGGGCATGATGATGAGTACCTTGAATGCTAGCAATAGAGAGGAAGAGGCAAAAGCAGGAGGTTACTGGTGTGAGGCCAGCCTGTTTGAAGTAGCTACCTCCAGGTCAGCCAAGTCTACACAGTGAGACCTTCTCTTTCTCTATCTTCTTTTTCCCACCTTCTGACTACTTCTCAGAAGCAAACTTCTTACAGCAAATGTGAACAACTAAACACATTTCTTAAAATAGTATTAGATGGAAAAAAGACAGCATCTTCAACAAATGGTGCTGGTTTAACTGAATGTCTACATGCAGAAAAATGAAAATAGATCCATGTTTATCACCCTGCACAAAACTAAAGTCCAAGTGGATCAAAGACCTCAACATAAAACCAGACATGCTAAATTGATTAGAAGAAAAAGTGGGGAAGAGCCTAGAACTCATTGGCACAGGAGACAACTTCCTGAACAGAATACCAACAGCACAGGCTCTAAGAGCAACAATCAATAAATGGGACCTCATGAAACTGAAAAGCTTCTGTAAGGCAAAAGTTATCGTCATCAGAACAAAACGACAGCCTACAGACTGGGAAAGGATCTTCACTAACCCTATATCTGACAGAGGGCTAATATCCAGAACATATTAAGAACTAAAGAAGTTAAAAAGCAACAAATCAAGTAATCCAATTAAAAAATGGGATACAGAGCTAAACAGAATTCTTTGTAGAATACAGAATGGAGAGAAACACTTAAAGAAATGCTCAATGTCATTAGCCATCAAGGAGATGCAAATCAAAATGACCCTGAGATTTCACCTTACACCCATCAGAATGGCTAAGATCAAAAACTCAAGTGACAACACATGCTGGAGAGGATGTAGAGAAAGGGAAACCCTCCTCCATTGCTGGTGGGGATGTAAACTTGTACAACCACTTTGGAAATCAATCTGGCATTTTCTCAGACAATTAGGAATAGTGCTTTCTCAAGATCGAGCTATACCATTCCTAGGCATATATCCAAAATATGCTCAAGTACACAACAAGGATATTTGCTCAACCATGTTTGTATCAGCTTTATTCATAATAGAACACGGAAACGACCTAGATGTCCCTCAGTGGAGGAATAGATACAGAAATTGTGGTACATTTACACAATGGAATACTACTCAGCAAGTAAAAACATGGAAATCATGAAATTTACAGGCAAATGGTGGGATCTAGAAAAGATCATTCTGAGTGAGGTATCCCAGAAACAGAAAGACATACATGGTATATACTCACTTATAAGTGGATACTACCTATAAGACAGGATAAACATACTAAAATCTGTACACCTAAAGAAGATAAACAAGAAGGAGGACCCGGGGTAAGATGATCAATCCTCACTTAGAAAGACAAATGGGATGGACATTGGAAGTAGAAGAAAATAAGAAACCGGACAGAAGCCTACCACAGAGGGCCTCTGAAAGACTCTACCTAGCAGTGTATCAAAGCAGATGCTGAGGCTCATAACCAAACCTAGGGCAAAGTGCAGGGAATCATATGGAAGAAGAGAGAGTAAGACCTGGAAAGGACAGGAGCTCCACAAGGACCAAATATATGTGGGTACAGGGTCTTTTCTGAGACTGATTTTCCAACCAAGAGATTATCTAGAACCCCTGCTTGGACATAGCCCATGGCAGCTCAGTCTCCAAGTGGGTTCCCTAGTAAGGGGAACTGGGACTGTCTCTGACATGAACTCAGTGGCTGACTCTTTGACCTCCCAACCCTGAGGGGGAAGCAGCCTTGCTAGGCCACAGAGGAGGACATTGCGGCTAGTCCTGATGAGACCTGATAAGCTAGGGTCAGATGGAAGGAGAGGAGGACCTCCCCTATCAGTGGACTTAGAGAGTGGCAGGGAGGAGATGAGAGAGGGAGGGTGGGATTGGAAGGTAATGAGGGAAGGAGCTACAGCTGGAATACAAAGTAAATAAACTGTAATTAATATAAAAATAAAAATTTAATAAAAAATATTAGAAAGTAAAAGATAGTCCTCTAAACTGGGCACAGTGGTATACTCCTTTAATTCTAGCACTCAGGGAAGCCAAAGCAAGTGCAGGATTTCTGTGAGTTCGAGGCCAGCCTTGTCTACAAAGCGAGTTCAGGACAGCCAGGCTACACAGAAAAACCCTGCTTAGAAAAACAAACAAACAAAAATCTTTTACTACTCAGTCAAGTTTATATAAAAGTTATTTTTATGGGGGGGTTACATGCAATTTTAACCTTTCTATGTTCTAAATACATTCTAAATAAATGCATTTAATTGTAATATAATGACTACTTTACAGTAGGTAATTTGAGATAAAATTTATTACATTTTTATTTGTTTACTTATTTACTTATTTAGTGTGTGTGTGTGTGTGTGTGTGTGTGTGTGTGTGTCAACATGCATTTATACCACAATGTGTATGAAAGTCAGAGAACAATTTCCAGAAGTCTGTTCTATTTTTCCACCCTGCACCTCTGGAGGATAGCTCTCACAGCCTCAAGTCTGGCAGCAGGCACCTTTTCCTACTGAGCCATGTAGAAAAATGTTGTGATGGAATGAATGTATCTGTGTCGTTTTATTAACATATCTTTCCCATGCAGTGCCACATCTTACATAGGAAAAGGAACCCTCCTGTGTAAAAGCTCATTCTTGGGCTATCAGGACATCTGAGAACAACAGATGTCAGAGCAGTGGGAGGTGGCGGATAGGATAAGACAGGGGCTGAGCAGGAGAGGCATGGGACACACATGGGAACTGAGCCACAAGGGGCCAAAGTGTCCCTGGGGGCACAAGGGAGGCAGACCTTGAGACTTCAGAGACAGCGTGCTTCAAAGCCTGACCTTCTGCAAGCCAGGCAGTCAGGCGACATGTCTGAGGTCACGCAGCCCCAGCGTCGTGCTGCAGTCTTCTCATTTCTTTTTTAGCAACTGTTTTCACAAGCCATGTGGAGGACTCTGCTTCTCCAGCTCAGCGGTCAGAACCCCGAACTGTGCCCTTTTCATAAGAGGAACCCCCATCTAAGACAATCTATGAATCCTGCGAAGAACCTTGGAGTGTTCAATAAACGTTAGCAATTATTTCAGTGTAATCTTTTGAATGCTGTTGTCTTCTGCACAAACGACCAATTCTACTTCACTTAGCTCCTCTGAAGCTTATCCACATCTCCCCACCACCACTTCTCTCCTGCCCCTTTGAACTTATAAAATGTATTCCTAAGAGCCATGACACTGAGCAGTACAAAATCAAAACTGAAAAAAAAAAATAATCAGACTCACAGTTTAAACCTAAATGATTCAGGGCCACTTCTGCTTAGGGACCACGGCTGAAGCATATCACTCTGCTCTCTCTGGAGAAGATTAGGATGGGCTTCGGCGAACAGATTTTCTTTAGTTAAAATGTTGATCACATGTTAGCTAAGGGCCCCTGGATGTTCAAAGGTAGACCCTGGTAGGCAGTGCTACCGGAGATGGAGCGTGTTGAGGAATCGCACTGCATTGCCTGGTAGTCTGTCTCTGATGGGAGAAGCCTGCTGGAAGGAGGCAAGGACAGGGAGAATCGAAGGTACGTGAGGTAGTTTCGAGCATCACGACCTATACACACTCGTAGCAGTCTGTACAAATGCCACCGGTTAGTTGATGTATGCCTTGGAGAGAAGGAAACGGTCTGGAGTTTGTAGTTGGGTATGCTGGTGTCGAATCATGGTTCTCCTAATAGCATTATCATAACTACTGATGAGACAAAGCCGTATTTCGTGCTTGCTACAGTAAGGGAACAGACTACTTCCATCAAGCTTTGGCTCCGTCTTGGTGCACAGAAGGCAAAATCGGAATTTATCAGGAGTTGAAGCTTGCTCAGGATAGTAAAAAGATCTGTACAGTCAACTAGCAATGCAGCTAGACACTTAGAGACACAGATCACTGGGAGCTTGTCAGCAACACTGGCATGTTTTGAAATACTGGAAGAGATGCAAGATTGAACATGTGGTATGGGACTCAAGGCACGTAAGCCTTCCGCAGTGTGTTTTTTCCCTCCCCACTGACAGATTAGCAATGACTTCAATGCTCACACCAGTGTATGCTTACTGGGTGCTCTATTTGCTCCCCGATTGCTGTCAGCAGCTGGAGACTTTCCATCACTCTCTTGAACACCTGCTGCAGTTCCTAGTTGTCCTCTCTCTTCATCAGACATCATATAACTTGTTCCTGACATGGCTCCTAATCAGTCATCTTACTTGGAAGTGCAGACCATGTACCACTTACAAAGTTTTCTGAGGTTTCTCTACAGCTTTAAGCCATTCTTGGGCATTGTTACCTCTACCCTCTCTCGTGGTGTGCTCTGAGTCTTGACCTTGAGTTCCTACTGTGCAGAGCACTGTCAGCGGGCATTCTCTGCAGGGAGAGCACCCTCTCAGGCTTTCCTCTGGGCTTCCCAGTGGAGCTGGCCTTCTAGTTTACTAGTGAGCCCAGAATAAAGACAGAAAGTAGAACAGAGGCTGTCTGATGATTGGGGGAGGGTATGGGAAGGCTGATTTTGTGTTGGTATTAAGCTCATTTGAGATGATGAGCACATTTTAGAAGTGTATTGTGATGATAGATATTATCCAACCTTGTGACTGTCTCATTTGGAGATGGCTCAGTAGCTGAGAGCATGTATCGTTCTCCCAGAGGACTGAAGTTTGGTTCTGAGCTGCCCCAATTCTAGCACCAGGGAATCTGACATCTTCTGGCCTCCTCAGGCACTGCACCAATGTTACACGCGCACACACACACACACACACACACACACACACACACACATGCACGCACACAGGCACATGCACAATTAAATGTTTTTTAAAAAGGCCTTAAAAGAAGACTTGTCCTATCTGCGTGTGGTGGCGCACGCCTTTGATCCCACAACTTGAGAGGCAGAGGCAGGCGGCGCTCTGTGCGTAAGGCTAGCCTGGACTACAAAGAGAGTTCCAGGAAAGCCAGGGCTACACACAGAGAAATGTTGTCTTGGAAAAATAAAAGTTAGTAACTGTGGGCGGTACAGTTCAGACAGCAGAGGGCTTGCCTAGCATGCAGGAAGCCCCAGCTTTGATCACAGCTCCACATAAAATTGGATGTGCTATCCTGTAGTCCCAGTATTTGCGATGTGGAGGCAGGGGGATCAGAAGTTCAATGACATCTTTGGCAACTTAGTGAGTCTGAACGAGCCTGGGCTAAATTAAACCCTATCTCAAAAAAATATTGTAAATATGGTTATACTCAGCTGTGTTTTTCCACAATCATGTGCTGTTTATGCTATGCACATTTCAGCACAAATTATTCCTACCAGAAATAGTTTTATAAAAACATAGTACATCAAACCTAGCAGTGTCCTTCCTAAGTACCTTTAAATTTTTATATCACCACCACCATCATCATCTTCATCACCATTTTCACCATTACGTACATGTATACAGGCAAATGTACTCATGCCATGGTGTCTGTGTGGTACTCGGGGGGGTGGGGGCTGTCAGCATGCCCCTGCCCTCCAGAGTCAGCACTCTTCCTTACACCTTGACCTCTGGGAGTTGAACTCAGCTGTCCACAGCCAAAGGCTTTACATCCTGAGCCATCCTGGCCTGAAAGCACCTGCCCACCTTCCAGTTTCACCCTGTGGAGGTAGCTGTTTTTTCTTTTCTTCTAGTATTCAACTTTGTATGTCCAAACAAGTGTCTGTCTTTCCTTCCTCCTTTTTCTCTCTCTCAACTCACCCCCACCCCCTTCAGAAATAAGATCTTGCTTTGTGTCCTCAGGGTGCTTGGAACTTTGGAACTTGCTATTTAGACCATGCTGGCCGTGAACTCTGATCTTTCCTCTCTCTCATTTCCCCTCTTCCTCCCTCTTTTTTCCAGCGTTGGGTGATAAACCGAGGGCTGTTTCCATGCTAGGTCATCACTCTATCAAAAAGTCTCATTCAAAGCTCTATTTTTCCTTTTTTTTTTTTTTTTTCCTCACAAGAACTCTTGGCTTATACTTTGCTCATCTGAATTCCCTATCTTTTCAATATTTTTCTCTGTTTCTTTTTTCCCCTTGTGCATTTTGATCAACCCCTGTACATGTTGGAACTTGAACTCTGTATCATGTGTTCTTGGAGTGGATGTTGGCTTCTGGCCCTCACTGAGTGGACAGTCACAGCCTTTGTTTTACTCCTTGTACCCTTTGCCCAGGTTCAGCTGGCACACTGCTCTGAACACCCTGTCATTTGTCTGAGGTCTGACAGCATGCCAAGTTGTGCCAGCTCTCCTCCGTGGCTGGACTGGAGTCTGTATGTTCCCAGCTGCCTGCTCTGGCTGGGGGCCTGCTCCCAGAAGACAGAGCTTATGAACCCTGACAATCTACCCATCCTTCTGCTGGAGATGCCTGCTGCCATTCTTTACATGCCAAAATGAGCTCCATGGACACAGCTAGCAGACAGAATCAAGGACAGGTTCACTATGTCTTTTGTGCCCCACAATTAGGATTGTTGCTTCTCCAGCCCTTGGCACCCTAGTGCATACTGCCTTCCCATGGGCTTTGACCCTGAGGTTCTGAAATGGCTCACAGACATGACTTCCTACGGTTATGACAAAGCAACCTTTGGTAAGAAGCCAAAATAAAGAAAAACACCCGATCTGCAGAGAGCCAGATGGGGAGCTGAGTGGGGTTCCTGGAGGAAGTGGCTGAGAA
This sequence comes from Psammomys obesus, assembly GCF_907164565.1. Taxonomy (NCBI): domain Eukaryota; kingdom Metazoa; phylum Chordata; class Mammalia; order Rodentia; family Muridae; genus Psammomys; species Psammomys obesus. Next base: position 6,368,394 of record NW_026592732.1, read on the forward strand.
GAAGAAAAAAGGAAAAAAGGAGAGGAAGTGGACAGAGTTCGTGGTTTCACCTAGATTGTTCCGTGGTATACCATCTTCAGCTTTTGTTGTTTCCTCTTGAAACCATAAAACCTGCCACACTTTTCCTCACAGACTTGCAATAAGCAACAACTGAACTGCCACACAGGAGCTCCAGGTATGGGGGAGCATGTAGGTAGGATAGAGAGAGGGAAGACCAGGAATTCAGGACCATTCTTAGTTATATGGTAAAGAGGAGGCTAGCCTTGGGTACATTAGACCTGGCCTCAAAACAGCAGAAAGAAACAATAGGAAACCATATGTATATTTACATATTAAAGAATTGTAGCAGATGTGAATCTCAGCCCCAAACATGGGGCAATACATTCAACTTTTTAAGAAATCAAATTATCTATCTATCTATCTATCTATCTATCTATCTATCTATCTATCTATCTATCTATCTAGTATTTATTTATCTATCATTTATTTATTTATTTATTTATTTATTTATTTGTGTGTGCTTGAGTGTGGAGGTCAGAGTTTACTCTCTCCTTCCACCATGTAGTTCTTGGGGATTGAACTCAGGTCATCTAGCTTGGCAGGAAGCTCTTTTACCCACTGAGCCATCTTGCCCACTCTTATGTTATATATCTAAAAGTGTAAAAATATGTATATTTAATATTGAAAGCCTAATTGTCTCCAATAAAAAAAAAAAACAATTTGATCTCAATACTTTAGAGTTCTTTCCATTTTTCCTTGGTTGCAGCAGCGCTCCTGAAGATTTCTGGCACAAGATACGTTAGTATTACCTTGTTCTGTTTGTTTAACAAATATGAAGGCTGACCATGTGCAAGAGGGCTTACTCTGCAAAAGCTTAGGTCCTCCTTTACCAAGCAGCAGAGTCCCGCACGGAGATGCAGTTTTCTTTCTTTCTTGAAACTGTATCTTGAGCCTTTCATGTTCATCAGGACACACAACTTCCTCTCCTAGAACATTTCCCACGGTTTCTCTCACAGGCTCTGTTTTTCATAACGCAGACTCCTTGTAGATCAGCTGCAGAGGCTGTGCTGCCTGCCTCCATCATTGAACGCCGGCGAGCTGCATGAGATGCACTTTATATTTTAACATGCGTTACGACCTCCATGTATTCCGGCCAGAATGCAATCTTTGGAATGTATGAGACGCTTCACAAATAGGTTTATGACTTATGATTTCTCTCTGCCAGAGGGGAGAAAGAAATAGCATGAAGGAAGTTGGAGGAGCAGCGCCTCCGGCGGCAGCACTCCTCAGTTATTCTCTGTGGCTTGTGTTCTGGGGGTCGGCTTTTAATATTCAGCAAATGTTCACAGAGTGTGTGCATGAATAAAAAGGGGTAAAAGAGTGAACCAGGGGAAATTCACATTGGTTAGCTTTGCCATTGAATGGAGAGTGGTGGTTTTAAATGATTCATCTCATGCCTTCCCTACTCTCTGAGCAATCCCACCCCCACTGGCTGTTAACGAAAATTGGCTCGTTCTCAGAGTGTCCGCTCAGAGTTTACTGTGTGGGACACAACGGTATCTCACCCTCTTCTGATTCGTTGCCTAGGCTTGACCGCCTACTGAAACACCTGCCTGGCTACTGCTCCCAGGCTGCCTTTTCCCATTAAAAATCTCTTGGAACTGTTCTACTCCAGATGGGTTAAAACAGGCCAGGAAGAGGAGCCTCCTGGGGACAGCCAGAAGAGGCTCACTTAGCCATGAGACGAGTAGAAAGAGGCTCTCTGGAGGACTGAAGAGACTGGAGAATAGCAGAGGGAGGCTTGGGGATATTGAGTCAGCCATGATATTACTTAGAAGCCTGTGGCCATTAGCTCAAAGGTGGCTGGTAATTTTCTGTGAGGGGTTCTTTTCTGTCTTACCTTTTACTTATAGAGCCACAGCCTGGCTATTTCCACGTGCTATTTTTTTCTTGTAGCTTAGTATTTCTGTTCCCTTGTATCTTGGTTACTTTTCTACTGCTGTGATTTAACACCATGACCAAAAGTAAGTCAAGAGAGGAAGGGTTTATTTGGCTCATGTTTCCCCATCACTGTTGATCTTTGAAGGAAGTCAGAGCAGGAACTCAAACAGGGCAGGGTCCTGGAGGCAAGAGCTGATGCAGAGGCCATGGAGGGGTGCTACTTACTGGCTTGCTCCTCATGGTTTTCTAAGCCAGGAATTGCATATGAAGCTGGATATTGTTTTTTCAAGGTCTGTAAATAATTGTATTGGATTTTAATGGGAATTGCATTGAATCTGTAGATTTATTTTGGTAAGATGGCCATGTTTACTATGCCAATTCTACTGATCTATGAACATGGGAGATCTTTTCATCTCCTGATACCTTTTTCAATTTCTTTCTACACACACACACACACACACACACACTGTTTTTCTTTCCAAGACAGGTTTTTATGTGTAACCTTAACTGACCTGGACTCACTTTGCAGGCTGGCCTTAAACTCACTGAGATCCGTTTGCCTCTGCTTGCAGGCCAGAAGGTGGTGCCATATCTCATTATAGATGGTTGTGAGCCACCATGTGTTTGCTGGGAATTTAATTCAGGACCTCTGGAAGAGCAGCCAGTGCTCTTAACCTCTGAGCCACTTCTCCAGACCATCAAATATTTAAAGTTCTTGTCATATAAGTCTTTCACTTGCGTGGGTATAGTTATATCAAGATATTTTATATTGTTTGTGGCTATTGTGAAGGGTGTTGTTCCCCTATTTTCTTTCTTGTCCTATTTATCACTTTAATAAAGGAGGGCTACTATTTTTTTTTGTTCTTTTTTCTTTCAACCACTATGCTAAATGTATTTATCAGTTCTCTGGAAGAAATTTTTTTGGGGTCACCTATGTATTGTATCATATCATTTGCAAATACAGATACTTTGACTTCTTCCTTTCCAAATTGTATCTCCTCGATTTCCTTTACTTGTCTTATTACTCTACCTAGGATATCAAATAGTATATTGAATAGATATGGAGAGAGCGGACAACACTGTTTTGTCTGAAGCAATTTTAGTGAAATTGGTTTAACTTTCCATTTAATTTGATGTTGGCTATTGAATTGTTGTGTATTGCTTTTATTATGTTTAGGTATGGGCCTTGTAATTTCTGACTTTCCAAAAGTTTATCATGAAGAGGTGTTGGATTTTGTCAAAGGCTTTTTCAGCATCTAATGAGATGATCACGTGATTTTTTTTCAGTTTGTTTATATGGTGGATTACATAGATGGGTTTTCATGTGTTGGACCAATCCCGCATCCCTGGGATGAAGCCTATTTGGTCACGGTAGATGAATTTTTTTTAGATGATGTTTTTTATGTGTTCTTGGATTCAGCTTGAGAGTATTTTAAGTATTTGTGCATCAATGTTTATAAAAGAAATTGGTCTGAAATTCTCATTCTTTGTTAAGTCTTCATGTGATTTAGGAATCAGGGTGACTTGGCTTCATAAGATGAATTTGGCAATGTTCCTTCTGTTTATATTTTTATATTTTGTGGAATAGTTTGGGGACTATTTGTTTGTTTGCTTGCTTATTTATTTATTTATTTATTTATTTATTTATTTATTTATTTATTTATCAACACAGGGGCTGTGTATGGAGTGTTGGCTGTCCAGGACTGGCTTTGTAGACCAGGCTGCCCTAGAACTCACAGATGTCTGCCTGTCTCTGCCTCTGGGATTACAGGTGTGCACCACCATGCCTGGCTGTGAGGACTGTTGTTATTAGCTCTTTTTGAAGGCCTGGTAAATTTCTGTGCTAAACCCATCTGGTCCTGGACATTTTTTTTGGTTGTGAGTCTTTTAAGAACTGTTTTTATTTCCTTAGGGGTTATAGGTTTATTTAAGCTGTTTACCTAATCTTGATTTAACTTTGGTAAGTGGTATCTATCAAGAAAATCATCCATTTCATTTAGATTTTCCAATTTTGTAGAGTATAGGTTTTTTCAAGTAAGACCTGGTGATTATTTGGATTTCCTCAGGGTCTGTTGTTATGGCTTCCTTTTCATTTCTGAGTTTGGTAATTTGGACATTGTCTCCCTGCCTTTTAATTAGTTTGGCTAAGGATTTGTCTATCTTGTTGATTTCCCACAAATAATCAACTCTTGGTTTCATTGATTATTTTTATTATTTCCTTTCTTCCTTCCTTCCTTCCTTCTTTTTTTTCTTTCCTTTCTTTTATTGATTTTAGCCCTGGGTTTGATTATTTCCCAGCATGTACTCTTGTGTGTGTTTGCTTCTTTCTCTTCTAGTGTTTTCAGGTGTGTTGCTAAGTCCCTAGTGTAGGATTTCTTCATGTTCTTTATGAAGGCACATAATGCTATGAACTTTCCCCTTGGAACTGTTTTCATTGTGTCCCATAAGTTTGGGTATGTTTTATATTTTTATTGAATTCTAGACAGTCTTAAATTTCTTTATTTCTTCCTTGACTTAGTGGTCATTGAGTAGAGAGTTATTCAGTTTCCATGAGTTAGGCTTTCTGTTGTTTCTGTTGTTGAAGTCCAGCTTTAATCCATGGTGGTCTGATAAGATAAAGGGGGTTATTTCAATTTTCTTGTATCTGTTGAGACTTGCTTTGTGGCCAGTATATGGTCAATTTTGGAGAAGGTTTCATGAGGTGCTGAGAAGAAGGTCTACCCTTTTCTATTTTGGTGAAATATTCTATAGATATCTGTTAAACCCATTTGAATCATATTATCTGTTAACTTCATTATTTCTCTGTTTAGTTTTTGTCTGGATGACGTGTCCATTAATGAGAATGGGCTGCTGAAGTCTGCCACTGTTAATGTGTGGGGTTTGATGTGTAGTTTAATCTTTAGTAATATTTCCTTCACAAATGTGGGTGTATAGATATTCAGAATTCAGATGTCATCTTGGATTTTTTCTTTGATGACTATGAAATGTCCTTCCTGATCTCTTTTGATCAAGTTTGGTTGAAAGTCTATTTTATTAAGTATTAGAATGGCTACTCCAACTTGCTTCTTCAGTCTGTTTGCTTGGAAAACCTTTTTTTTTTCCTAGCCTTTTATTCTGAGTCAATGTTTATCTTTGATGTTGAGGTATGCTTCTTGAGGACTAGAAAATGATATAAATATAAGAGCTCAGAGAAGCAAGGGGTGAGGGCTATGAGAAGATGCCTTTGAGGATGTGGCTCTGAGGGCATGGAAGGAGAAAGGAGGTTTCTGGTTACCTGGAATGCTAAATATTCTCATGAGGAAGAGTGGACTCACCCCAAGGAACTATGTCTAAAGAGGTCTACATCCCCTGTCCCTATTAATATTCTTTCTCTCCTACCTAGTGTTGGGGGGTTGGTAGGGAGGTAGAAGCTTAAGGAACCTCAAATAAAGTATGTTTTAAAAAAATGAAAGCCTACAAGTGGTGTCAAGACATGGCTTAGGCATAATGGGAAACAGTTTCTAATGCTGTAGAGGAAATAGCACGCTTTGAAAGAATGAAAAATGAAAATATTGTTTCAGGAGGTCAGCAAAATGGCAGCAGCTGCTATTAGGCTTTCTCCTGCCTTGCTTCTAGGGGTGATTTTCTGATTTGCTTTTTTTTTTTTTTTCATATATTCCCTTTTTAAAAGGTTAGAAGAATGATTGAACGGTTAGAAAAACTGTAAGTGGCTATGAAGTTTTCTGAGAAACAAGAAGTGGATAAAGAAGGAAAAAGTCAAAGCTACATGTATCCATTCTGTTAGCCTGTGTCTTTTTATTGGGGAATTGAGTCCATTGATGTTGAGAGATATTAATGACCAGTTATTGTTAATTTCTGTTATTTTGTTGTTCTTGATGGCTGTGTGTGTGTGTGTGTGTGTGTGTGTGTGTGTGTGTGTTTTCTTCCCTTCTTTTGGTTTTGCTGGTGGGGAATTATATATTTCTTGTGTTTTCTTGAGTGTAGCTAACTTCTGTGGGTTAGGTTTTTCCTTATAGTATCTTCTGTAGGGCAGGATTTGTAGATAGATATTGTTTAAATTTAGTTTTGTCATGGAATATTTTGTTTTCTCCATCTGAGGTAATTCAAAGTTTGCTGCAAATAGTAGTCTGGGCTGGCATCTGAGGTCTCTTTAAGTCTGTAAGAAATCTTCCCAGGCCATCTGGCTTTTAGAGTATCTGTTGAGAAGTGAGGTGTAATTCTAATTAGTCTGCCTTGATATGCTACTTGGCCATTTCCCTTTTCTGTTTTTAATAGTTTTCTTTGTTCTGTGCGTTTAGTCTTTTGATTATTATATAGTGGGAGGATTTTATTTTTTGGGTCCTGTCTATTTGGTGTTCTGTAAACTTCTTGTACATTTATAGGCATTTCTTTCTTTAGGTTAGAGAAAATTTTTCTATGATTTTGTTGGAAATATTGTTGGACTTTTGAGCTAGAAATCTTTTCCTTTTTCTATTCCTATTATTCATAGATATGGTCTTTTCATAGTGTCCTAAATTTCTTGGATATGTTCTATCAGGGAGTTTTTAGATTTAACATTTTATTTGATTAATGTATCAATTTCTTCTATTTTATTTTCTATGACTGAGACTTTCTCTTACATCTCTTGCATTCTGTTTGTGATGTTTGTATCTGTATTTCTTGTTCTCTTACCTAGGTTTTCCGTCTCCAGGATGCCCTCTCCTCTGTTTTTAATTTGTTTCTTCTACTCCTGTTTACAAGTCTTGAATAGTTTTATTCATTATCTTTGCCTGCTTTCTTTAAGGTATTTATGCATTTACTTTTTAAAGGCCTCTATGATTGGTATAAGATTAGATTTAAGGTAATTTTCTTGTGCTTCAGCTGTGTTAGAATATTCGGGGCTTGTAGTAGGTTAGCTTTGTGGTGCCTGTTATTGATTGTGTTCTTATGCTGGCCTCTGGTCTTCTGGATTTTGCCATTATTATAGGTTGTTATAGGTTTAGGTGATGCTTTTGAAGTTTATCTTTGTTGGGTAGGTGGTTTTTTTTGGATGTTCCTCTCCCTTGGGTTTCTGTTTTTACCCAGTCTTCTAGCCCGAGTGGCCTGAGGTTCTGGTGAACAGTGAGTCTTCAGTTCCAGTGTGTTGTTTCCTGGGTGGCTTCTGGGGTTTTGGGTGTTAATGTTCTCTCTGGGGGCTTCAATACCAGCATGGTCTGCCAGACCTGATGCCTGTGTGGGCTCCCGGGAAGCAGGCATTGTTGTGGGCTGAACACTGGAGTCCAAGCAAATGGGAGGTACTTTACCACTGTTGGGTATGCTTTTTTTTGGGGGGTGGGGTGGGGAAGGGAGTATAATCTTGATGGCATCTGGAACATGGCTTCTGTGTGCTAATTCTGAGGAAATACTTCCTAGGTTGCTGTTGTCCTATCTACCTCTAGAGTGCTAGGAATGTGTGTGCCACCATGTCTGGCCCATTCACTTTAATTTTTGAGACAGAGTTCCTGAGTAGGTTAAGTCAAGTCAGCAAGGCAGATTCTTGAGTCCTGTCCAAGCCCTGAGGCCTTGCACTGACCCACTGAACACAGCCTTCGTGCCCATGAGCCAATGGATCAGTGACCATGCAGAAGATCAGCTAAATTTAAAGTCGACACACATACTTCCTGCATTCCCATGTCCACAGGGAGTAGGGTGCCGCTAAGTATTTAACCAGACTTAAGACATAAACAATCCTGACTTAGGTCATACAACAATTTCTGTGGTATAAATACATCATCCTTGATCCCAAGCCAACCAGCATGACAACCCTGAAAGCAGATGTCTTGTAAGACTTCTTCTTTCACAAAATTTAACTATGTATTCCAAGTTAAAAAGGCATAGGGCAGTGGCCAACAGCCTCAGCGAGCTTCAGGTAATGACAGATTATGATGCTGGAAACTGACATCCCACTGGTGCACCACATGACGGACACAGAACCTCCCCCTGCTTTGGGTTAATGCATGAATCAACACTGTCATCCACCAATCTTTTGCTTCTTTCGTTTCTAATGTCTTCTAGTCGTTCTCAACCTTCCTAAGGCAGTGACCGTTTAATACAGTCCCTCATTTGGTAGTGACTTTATTTCATTGTTACTTTAAACTGTAATTCCACTGTTATGAGTTGTAATGTAAATATGATATGCAAGATATCTAGTATGTGAACCCCCACCAGGCTGAGACCCACAGGTTGAGAACCACTGTAAGCCTTGCCACTTTAGGCCACTTCCCAAGATCCAATTTTTCTTATCCTTTTCTGTTCTCTCTTGGGTGGCTAATATTGATCTTCACTGATGTACTGCTTTTAACATTTCTGAGGTGCACCTCCAGTCTGGAAAAAACCTACATCATTTAATCAATATGCATTTTGTTCATTTCCCCTTTATTCTGTTGCAAAAACTCTCTCTCTCTCTCTCTCTCTCTCTCTCTCTCTCTCTCTCACACACACACACACACACACACACACACAACTCACTCTGTTTAGAAGCCAATGTACTGCTGTAACTGTCAAACCAGTCTCTATGTTCCAACTTGATCTTTCCATACTTGGCTGACATCTAAGTGCTATGTTTGTACATTTCATCCTTAGTTCCATTCTCCTTCCCTCAACTCTAGTTTAAACACTTGTGACCCTGTTTCTAATAGGTTTTGAAGAATAATTTTCATTTTACTTAAAACGTTTTGTTGTTGTTGTTGTTGTTTTGAGACAGGGTTTCTGTGCAGTCCTAGCTGCCCTGGAACTCCCTCTGTAGACCAGGCTGCCTCTACTGTCCCTGTGCTGGGATCAAGTTATATGCCGCCTGGCTTTAAAAATGTTTTTATTGCTCAGATTCTGTAGGGGAAAGTTGTTCCAAGATCCTCACCCCACATGACAATACCAAAATCTATGGGTACTAAAGTGTTTTGACTGGCCAGATGGCTCAGTAGGTAAAAGTTCTTGCCACACAAGAATGATGCCTGAGTTTGGTTCCAGTAACTTGTGATAGAAAGAATAATTGCTTTTGATAGTTGTTCTCTGACCCCTACATGTGCATGGTGGGACTCACACATCTACATATAGCACACACACGTACACACACACATGCACACCCACCCACACAGAGAGAGAGACAGAGAGAAAAGAGAAATAATTTAAAAACTAAAAATTAAAAATTAAAGATAAAGTTAACTATTTAAAACAGTATATTTTCACACACTTATGTCTCCCAATATTTTAAAATATCCACTGTATTATTTAGAGTACTTTGTACAATACAAATGCCCTGCAGCTGCAACATCTGTACAAAGAGTGTTGCAGTCTTTTCTTAAATAATTTTGATCTATGGTTGGTCAGTTGGAGGCAGAGTCCATGGACATGGAGAGAAAAATCAAACCAATCAAGCAAGAAGACCCAAAATAAACCCCGAAATGCCACTTCTCAGAGACGGTGTTGTTAACCTTTTGGCCAGTCTTAGTCTAAATATTTTGTGTATGCATTGTTGGTGTATGTGTGAATGGAAAATATGTTCATCATGTATAAATACAACCCACATAACACAACCATTTATAATATTCATATGTTAAATTAACCAGTCCTTTTCTAGACACACAGGATAGTTACAATTTCCTTTTGGGCTTGGCTATCCATTGCTGACAGCCTTTTCTCTGTGTATACAAGACAATGGGCTTCGTTGTGACATTTTGTGCAGCGTTGTACGCTGTTGTGTTTTGCTCACAGTCAGCCCGCACCACCTCCTCTTGTCTCCCATTCCACTTCCCACTAATCTCTTCTTCCCACAAAACTGTTCCTCTTTGTTTCAGTCACATGCTTATACATATGTGTGCATTTATGCATACCAGTCAGCCTTTCATCAATACAATGATACTACTTCATGTTAAATACATACTTTATAATTATAAGATTACAACATATATAAACCGCATTTCAATTCAGTAATATGAATATTTTGTTTTCTTATTAATTGTTATTGTTTGTATGTATATATGTTGTATGTTCGTGATTGTGGGTATACATTGGAGGTCAGAAGACAACATTTGGAAATCAATTCTCTCCATCATGGATTCTGAGAATCAAACATTAGGATTAGCAACAAGCGTTTTTACCCAATAAACCGTCTCGCTAGCATGAGTATAAATTTTATTTTATTTTTCTACATTTGAGATGGTTCCCACTATGCAGCCCTGGCTAGCCTAGAACTCACTATGTAGACAAGGTGACTTTAAACTCACAGACAGCCACCAGCTTCTGGCTCTCAGGAGCTAACATATAGGGGTGCACTACCATGGTGGTTTATGAGGTGCTAGGGATCAAACCCAGGGCTTCAGGAATGCTACAAAAACACACTGCCTCTGCTCCTAATATATCCACTGAATGGCTGTGTAGGTTTCATTAATATAAGCTTCAATTAGGTAATATTCAGCTTTTCCCCATTTTGTACTACAAGAAACAAATATTTGTGTGTATATGTCTCCCCATGGATTACCAGAACTTTAAGCTTAGTTAAAAGCTTGAATATTAAACACACACACACACACACACACACACACACACACACACACACACACACCCGGCATGGTACTGTTAAATGGAATCAAGAATGGCATAGGAACCAGGGCTGGGCTATGGCTTTGAGTGTGGTAACCAGGGTCCAGGTCTCTTGTTGCAAACACAAAGAATGAGAATTCAAAATGCAAGTCTGAGCTTCTGGGGTTTATGTGAAGTGATATTTTACAAAGGTCAGAAAAGAAAACAAGAAAGAAGACAGTTTGAGCCCCCAGGCTCTGCTAACCTGAGCTTGAATGCGTGCCAGCCCGAGCTCACACTTCTCCTGTTCTACCTTAAATATTTCAGGGCTCAGAACAGGTGTGCACCCACAAAACTACAGTACGGCAGCCAATTATAATAAAAAGTTATCTTTTTACTCCTGCTCCACTCCGTCTTCTGAAGTAGTTTGTACTGGTGCATATCATGTCAGCATGAGAAGGCTCCATCCATTTCCTTTCCTGGGGATCTGAAGGTCTGGTGCCCACCTTGACATGTCTGTCAGGTGACTGTGAGGAATGATTTGAGGGGTACAGGTAAGGATGACTTGATTTCTACCTGGGGAGGGGGGCACCTTTGCAAACAAGGCATTTAAACCACAGACTCCACAGGTGACAGTGGGGAAGAAGGGAGACTGCCTGTGCAGTGCACGTAGCCAGCAGCATGGCATGTGGGAAGGAAGTTGTCGGGGGGGGGCAGATGGACAGGAAGAGCTTCTATAATGTGTGAGGAGGGACAGATGCTGTTCTCTAAGTGATGAGAAGTTTCGCAGAGTTTTAGCACATGAACAAATGTGGTTGGTTAGAACTATATTCATGATAACCAAGTTTGGCAGTAAAGTTGACGGTCAAGTGTTCCTGTTTGTAGACCAGTGGAGAAATGGAATATTTCCCCACGTTTTCTGCCTCCGAACCTTAGCTTACAGTGTTGTCTCAAGGAGCTGGAATGGAAATTATTAGCTTCAACAAAGTCTGTAATGGATTGTATAGGGACATGTGATAAGCTTAGCTGGCTCCTGGGTCCATCACACAGCACAGAAAGCAAGCTAGTCACTACGTCAGCAAAGACCCCTGATGCAGAAAGGCCTTGCCCAGCCTGACCTCAGTGTCGCCAATGATTTTCAGTCTTGGGTTGTATTGGCACTAGGCTTTTTGATGTCTGTGTCTCTCTGTGTGTAGTGTTGATTACATTGATTTTTTGAACATCTGAACCCTTTTTACAGTTAGTAGTTTACATTATTTGGAAAGTGGCGGGAAGCAAAGATCTTATAAATATTTCTAAATATTCCTAAAAAACAAAACAAAACAAAACAAAAACCCAAACTGGTTGAAAGGAGAAAGCAGCATAAAAACATTACTTTTCGTATCTAATTTTGGCATATTCAAAACAAAATCAAGTACACATAAAAAAAATAGAGTAAAATAGTGATAATGCTGTGCTACCCAGGCATAATTGTGGACTTTTAAAAGCCCTTGAGGAAAGCTATAATTTTAATCTTCCCACCAAATACACCATTGCCTGGATTTTGTAACAGCGCCTTTGAGGTCATCTGTGGAAGGTCAAATTATTGGTCTAATTTTGGTCTGCTGGTCATAGCATAGAACCGGGTTGGTGGCAATCACACAGGCTGTTAAGCACAAAGTCACACTTGGGCAGAAAACCTGAAGGCATTTTTAGAGTAAAGTTCAAATAGTGTATCAAACTCTTAAAATAAAAAGAACCGGTTTGGGTGTGCTGTTCTAACTTGGTGACTTTGAATGTGGAGTGTGAGGTCATTTGGGTTTTGTCTCTCTCTAATTCTATTCTTATATTTTGGTGTGTAGGGACACCATCTCCTTTTAAAAATAAATCCACGTATGTGTGTGTGCAGGTACCCACTGGATCTAGAAAACAGTGTTGGATCTCCTGGCTGTGTAGGTACTGGTGTTTGTGAACCACCCACCTGACGTGTGTGCTAGGAACAGAACTCACCTCCTCTGCAAGAGTGGCCGGCATTGTTAACCTCCGAACCATCTCTGCAGCCCAGGAATATTTTCTTTTTCCCTTGTCTTGATCCTCTGGACTTCATTCTGTCTCTCAGATTTCACTGCTGGCCTCCTTTGTGCCTCTTGATTCCTATCTGGACAAGTCTTTTAACCTCTCCAGTCTCTGTTCCCCTGATGAGTACAACACAGACAGAGCAGATAGACGACTTCTGCTGTATTCATCACCACTGTCATTTGTGCCTCTCACAAACAGGGGATGTAATTATTGTAATCACAGTAACTGGAGATGTAATTAAAGGAGCACATGCCAAAAATACCAAGTGTTTTTGTGGTCCTGTTGTGGTGACATCACAGATGCTGACAGCATCTCACGGTTTATTTGTATTTGATGTTCTCATTCTGCCTAGCCCCTCCTCCACAACTGTTTGTCACCGCAGTTACTGTCTCCTCTTCTTCCTACCTCTCCTCTTTTTTTTTTTCTTCTGTGTTTTCGAGACAGGGATTCTCTTTGTGGTTTTGGCTGGCTTAGAACTCACTATCTAGACCAGGCTGCACTCAAACTCACAGAGATCCTCCTGCCTCTGACTCTGGAGTGCTGGAATTAAAGGTATGTGCCACCACACCCAGCTCCATTATTGCCTTTAATCAAATATTCATATTTGAAGTTTTCCCACCCACTAAGAATAAGTGTAACCTCTTTCCTTCCTTTCTTTTGCTTCCTCATTTCTTTCTTTTTTCCCTGCCTGCCTCCTCCCCTTTCTCTCTCCCTCTTTTTCTCTTCTTCCCACCTTTTCTTTGTTTTCCTTGCTTGCTTCTTCCACCACTCTCTATTTTTTTTTTTCTGTTTGTATTTTCGAGACCTGATTTTACTGTGTAGATTAGGCTTGTCTGAAAGCCACAACTCCCCTGCCTCATATCTCAAGTGCTGTGATTCCCGGCATGTGAAACTCTTTTTTTAATCAAAGACTATCCTGAGAATTGGTTGCTGCTGTGATTACTCAGTCCCCACAGACAGGGTCCAGAACAGATTTGATTTATGCTAGATTCTCTTCCACATCAAACGGTATGAGTCATGGGCAAGAGTTATACAAAAAGTTGGTAGTTAGCAAAAACTGAGATTTGTAGCCTGAGACCTGGATTTTAATGCTGATTCAGCAATGAAATTCTACCAAGCCTAAAAGATTGATAATGTAAATATCTTGCCACATTTATTGACTTCTCCACAACAAAAATTCTCCAAAGGATACCTGATGTCAACCTGGGCATGATGGTAGGTCATATGCTTATAATCTCAGGACACATTAAGCTGAGGCAGGAAGAGTGCTACAAGTTTGAGGCTATCCTGGAATACATAGTATGACATCCAGGAATATGTTGGAAGAGGCTATATGAAAAAAAAAAAGAAAGAAAAAAGAAAAAACAAAAGAATGAAGTCCCTCTGTCTTTGGATGCAGTGACTTCTCTGACTAAGAAGATTCCAGAAGAGACCTGTAGAAGAAGCCACAGCAGAAGAAAGCAGACAAGAGGTAATGAAAATTATAAAAGAAGAATCATCATATAACATAACTGAAGGCGATTAAAAATTCCTAAATAGAAATTTGTCTCGTTTTGAAAGGTATAAAGGAAAAAAAATCACATGGAATTATGACAGTTAAAACAATTAGACAGAAAGCAATGCTAGAGATGCTACAATTTCTGACTTCAGATCGGACCAAAGAGCCCATGATGACAAAGACAGCATGGCGCTGTTGCAGAAGCAGGTACAAATAGAACAGGACAAAGAAATAAACCACATGGCCACAGCCATTCAATGTTTGATAAAACTGTCAAAAGAAAGTCTTTATCCTGGGGAAAACAGCTTCTTCAGCAAACAGTACTTAGGAAACCAGATATTCATAGGAGGATGAACTTATACCCCTATTCTCACCTTATACAAATATTAATTCAAAATGGATCAAAGACCCTGTAGGTGCAGGGACCCAAAGTTAGGTCTTCTGTAAGAAAATCCCTCTTAACCACTGAGCCAGATATCTAGGCCCAAATCCAATTTTATTATGAAAGGCAATGTTTTCCTTGCCTTACTTAAAAATGTTTTATTTTGCAACATTATGGAGTCACAATAATTTACAAAGAAATTTCAAAGAATTATTACATACTCACCACCCATATTCCCCCAAAGGCCACATTTTTACAGTTACAGATCAATCTCAAAAGTAGGAACTCAGTATTGGTATATTTATAATTCTACACCATTTTGCCACAAGTCCATGCATATTTGCATAGAAGCCATATCAGCGAGGAACAGAACAATTTCTATTCCATGAATACTGCTATCATACTAACACTTTATAATCCTGTTTTAATAACCTTTTTATTGCTGTGATAATACACTCTGACCAAAAGCAACTTAGGGAGGTTTACTTCATCTTCTAGTTACAGCCTGTTATTGAAGAACACCAAGACAGGAATTGAACAAGGAATTTGAAGTCAGATCAGCCTCTGATTCTACACAGCGCTACCTCCTGGCAATGAATTCACCTCTAGGCTGAGGAAGTGGAGCTGGAAGCATTAAAGATGCTGCTTGCTAGCTGACAGAATGGCTTATAATCAGGTAGCTTTCTTACCGAGCTCAGTGCTACCTTCCCAGGGAATAGTGCTGCCCACAGTGGCCTGGCTCCTCTCATATGAATTAGCAATCCAGAGAGTCCCCCTACGGACATACCCACAAACAGCCTGAGCTAGGCAATCCTCTGTTGACTCTAGGTTGTGTCAAGTTGACAATTAAAGGTAACTAGGCTGATCCCAAGAGCTCTGGATAGGAATTCTACTAAGGAGCTCCTTACTCCCATTTTCCTTAAGCTTTGGTAGCCACAGCTTTCTTTCCTGTCTCTGTTCACCTGTTTTGAGCAGCCCGAAATTCCTGTAAATAGAATCCTGAAGGTTGAACCTAGAACTGCACTTCTTTTCAGTCAATATAATGACAGTTAGATCAATTCAAGTAGCTGCATGCATCTCTAATATTGGTGCTTTCCAGGAAGACAGAATCCTGCCTCTAACCAAGAAACTATTTCCAATTGATACCTTCTGGGAGAAAGAAAGTCAGTTGTCTTCAACAGAGTGACACTGGTTGTGTCAACCACACTTCAGTTTTTAGGCCCCATGCTCAGAAGTAGTTGACCAACACAAAGTGTCAGTGTGCACACACATTTGGGCGTGTCCTCTCTTTTTCTCTCTCTGTGTGTTAAGGTTATTTTTATAAAACTGTTTGTTTCTCAGTTTCTCTCTTAACCCACCTATCACCCAAATAATTGAGACTCTATTATATTATTTTAACAAGCTTCACAGCACAAGAACTGAACAGTTTTAACTCTATTCTTAACTCTGTAAACTAACTCCTCCCAGCATATGTCCCAGAGATACTTGCACTTTGTAGCTTTCTTTGTAGTGTTCTCTATCCAGTCCCTTCTGGAATAGGCCCTTGGTAGAATCCCCTACTTTTTTTTCCACCTCCTCCTCCGATGGCAGGAAGTCCAGCCCTATTCTCCCTTCTGCTCAGCCAACAGCTTTATTGGCATATCAGGGGACAATTGGGGAGCAGTCTTTATGCAACCTTGAGACAGAATATTGTCAGAATAAGGATTGCAACCAGATATAGGTGGGTACAGAAATCAGCATTTAAATTACACAATAGCCTTGTGTGTATGTTTGTGTTGTATATACATGTATGTGTTTAAGAGAGGGAGAAAGAACATGAAGTTGGGTGAGTTGGAGGGTCTTGAAAGTGTTGGGAGAAAAAAAGGAAATAAAAATACATTGTACAGAAGAATTTTTAAGTAAACTAAAAACAAGTTCCACAAAAAAACATTTGATTCTATCCATTTCTTTTACTACTGCTTTAACTTCACTGCTTTTGATATAGTATCACCTTATTTATTTATTGGATGTGTGGGGATGTTTGGCCAGCATGTATGTACGTGTTCTACATGTGTACCTGGTGCCCACGATGGCCAGGAGAGATCCCCTGGAGCTGGAGCTACAGATGATTGTGAACTTTGGGTGCTGGGAACCAAACCTGGGCCCTCTACAAGAGCAGCAAGTGTTCTTAATCTCCAGCTGCTTCATATATTGTGTTTCATTTTCTTTAGGTTTAGTTTATGTTTTAAATTTCTTTTAGACTACTTTAAATTTTTATTTTTGCTTTTAAGGTCACTTATTTATTTAGAGACAGGATCTCACCATGGAGCTCTGGCCATCCTGGAAGTTGCTATGCAGATAAGATTGGCCTTGAATTCACAGTGGTGCACGGGCCTCTGCTCCTTAGTGCTGGGATTAAAGCTGTGTTCAATAACACCCATCTCTTTCTTTCTTCATTAAAAAAAATATATTTTATGTCTATGTGTGAGTGCCTGTGTGTATGTGAATGCGCTCAGAGTTCAAAAGGCTGTGTCTTTCAAGACAGGTTGTCTATGTAGCCTGGCTGTCCTGGAACTTGCTTTGTAGACCAGGATGGCCTCGAATTCTCAAAAATCTGCCTGCCACTGTCTCCTGAGTGCTGGGATTACAGGCATGTGCCACCACACCCAGATTTTCCCCTTGCTTTTTGAGAGAAGTTTTTTTTTTTTTTTTTTTTTTTTTTTTTTTTTTTTTTTTTTTTTTTTCTTTTTTGGGTTTTTGAGACAGGGTTTCTCTATGTAGCCTTGTCTATCCTAGCACTTGCTTTGTAGACCAGGTTGGTCTAGAACTCATAAAGATCTGCCTGCCTTTGCTTACCAAGAACTGGAATTAAAATTGTGTGCCACCACCAAGCTTGAGGTTTTTTTTTTGTTTTTGTTTTTTGCTTTTTGTTTTTATTCTTCTCTTACACAAAACATCCTGGCTGCAGCCACTCCTCACTCCCCTGCTCCAATATCCTCGACCTCTCTTCTTCCCCAGAGCCACTGCTTCTTTCCTTTCAGACAAATGCAGGGCTCCCAGTGGTATCAACCTAACACTGCATAACAAGATGATAACACTAGACATAAGCTCTCATATCAAGGCTGGGCAAGACAACGCAGTGGGAAGAAAAGGTCCCATGAACAGGCAAAGAGTCAGAGGCGTCCCCACACCCGCTGTTAGGAGTCTCACAGAAATCCCAAGCTACACAACCACAGAATGCATGCTAGCTGTGTAATTGCTATTTCAGTCTCTGTGGGGCCCGATGAGCCCCGCTGGGCTGATTCTGTGGGCCACATTCTCTTGGTGTCCTCAACCCCTCTGGCTCCTACATTCCTTCCTCTCCCTTTTCTGTGGTTTCCCTGAGCTCTGACTAATGTTTGGCTGTGGGTCTCAGTCTCTGCTGTCATCAGCTGCTGGAGGAAGCCTCTCTGATGTTGATTGGATTAGGTACCTATAAAAGAAGAGATTATACATGCATACATACATATATACATACATACATACACACACACAGTAGTGGCTCGGCCTCTAGATTATAGGTGAGTGCCACCACACCAGGCCCATCTCTTATCTCTTTATTGGTGTTTTAAAGCTGTACATATTGTCCTGGTTGGTTTGCCAATGCAATGTAACCTAGTTATATGCAAAGCCTCAATTTTGGAATTTCCTAGGTAATACTGAGTGTGTCCGGTGGAGGGGGATATATTGATTATTAATTAGTGCAGGGGGGCTCAGCCCGCTGGTGGTGCCATCCCTTAGTAAAGTGCTCCTGGGTTGTCTAGCTAAGCATGAGGCTGGGAATGAAAGAACCAGAGAGCAAGCCAGCCAGCAACCTTCCTCCATGGTTTATGCTGGGAGCTCCTACATGCCTCCCTGACTTCACCCCATGATTGTTACCTGGAAGTGTGAGTTGAAATAAACTCTCTCTTTTGTCTAATTTATTTTTTGTCAGCAAATGTTTTATCACAGCAACAGAGTGAAATTAGACATATGCTCAATACAATTATCGGTATGTTTGATGGAAGTGTGTTATTTTATTTTGGGTTTCTATTTGCTCTGCTTTTGCAGAAGAGGACGGATTTAGGGATTAAACCAGTTCGTGGGTACGGCAATCATCTTATCTACCACTCAGCTACAATCCTGAATTTTTAAATTTTTTATATTTTTAAGGCCATTGCATTGGACAGAGAATTTGGAGGGTGACAGCTCTTCTATTTTAGCCCTTGACAAAAGGGTCAACCACTGGCCCTTACAGTTCCTAATGAGGAGCCTCCTATATAGATTTCACTGTTTAGATAATGGAATTCCTTCTCTCTGCTTTCAAGGTTTGTTTGTTTGTTTATTTATCTATTTATCTATCTATCTATCTATTTATTTATGTTCCTGTTTTTGTGATGTTTGCCTCTGGCATATCTCGGTATTAGTTTCTTCAGCTGGCCATTCAGATGTGCAGGACAAATAGTATTCGGGTTTTGTTTGGCTTCTTGAATTTGGAAGTTTATCACCTGTGAAACTTAGGTAAATATTGTCATTATTTCTATGAATATTTTGTTCAACCTTACCCAACTGAGTACCAAGTAAGCACCAACTGACTACTTTTCCCGATAAAAGCAGTCACATTTTCTTCCCTTCTGATTGAGTCTACCCTGTTCCATACCCTAGTTATATATATATATATATACATATTAGTTTCAGAGTTAAGGAAATGAAAAATGCACATAAATAAGTTTATAATTCTTGGTTAAACAATAATTGTATCTGGGTCTAGCAAGATGCCTCAGAGGCTAAAAGTGTCAGCCACTAGCCTTACAACCTGAGCTTAATTCTTGAAACCCAAATGGTGGAAGGAGGGAAATTACTCTCACAAATTGTCCTCTTACCTTCATACCTGCACTATGGCACACGCATGCTGCCCTTCTATATTCTTTCTCTCTCTATGTGTGTGTGTCTGTGTGTGTAAAGGTAAAAGCTGAGTTTTTTTATAATAATGCTCACATACCATGTTAAGCTGTTTCAGAAGCCTTATAGCTCCCTCACCCATATAGCTACCTTATAGCTCTACAGACTTCCACCATATTTATTTGGTAATGGTGTTGGACTGTGGACTTCCTGGCAGCAGCATCCATGTCAGTTTGCATGTCAGACTCTGTTTACCCTCCCTGGGATGCTCAGAGATCCCCACATCTGCTTGTGTGCCTTTCCTTCTAGCAGCTGGCATACGGTATGCTTGTCTTGCAGATAAAAGAGCATTTATTTGCCACATTCGTTTTGTGCACTGCATCTTCCAGATTATCTTAGAGAGCCCACAATTCATAATTATTATATTACAAGAAGAAAGAGAGAGAGAGAAAGGGAAAGAAAGAGGAAGAGAGGGAGAGAAGGAGACAGAGACATAGAGAGACAGAGATTAGGAATCATGATGCCTTCCTCATACCAGGCACTAATCCTTTTCAGAAGTCAGAGTGATTCTCCACACATGTGAAAGAGTGCTACCGAAGCTGGACACACCTAACAAATATGTCTTCCAACATTTGCATTTCTTCGGAGCACTCTTGTCTGTGACAGTCTTTTCCCATGTCTTAACAATTGCCTCCCACTCTTATCACCGTGGCCTTGTTGAACTCATTCACATAGGCTGGTAAATCTGTTAATTGTTTTTCTGCCCAGACTCCAGACAATCACAGCGTTGCTTTAGACCTGACCCCCTAGAGGCTCTGAGATACTGCCGTTGAGACACAGAATGGCAGAAGTATTAGGATAGGGGTCGAGGAAAACCCTGTTGACTAGAATTCTTCAAATGGAAAGACACTATGCTAGACATTCTTACGTAGCTCTTGCTCGCAATTAAAAACACTTTTGTAATTATAGGTGTTCACCACCACACTGAGCTCTGATTCTTTTCCGCACGTGACAATAAGCAGGCTAATTGGAAGCAGGTGAGTGACTGTAAATATTCTTAGCACACAGTCATTTTAAGTAAAATGGTTAGTAGACAGTATGGCCTTTACTGAAATATAAATATTCAGTAAACATCAGTAAATGAATACCTGCCTCCCTCCATGCAGTCAACCATGCAAAACATTAAGAGTGAACAATCCACATATGTTATGTGTCATTCTTCATAGTGTGAAGCTTTGTACTTCCCTACCCAAGCCCCTCAAGTCCCAAATCATCCCTTGCACAGTGTATGTATACATGCTTCATATGTCCCTAGGCTGTTAGTCATGTAGTAGCTGTCTTGGTCATCAGATCAATTTGTAGTGTTTTCAAACAGCTGTTATCTTACTTAAGATTGGCCTTGTAGCTGGGCATGGTAGTATACTCCTTTAATCCCAGCACTTGAGGAGGCAGAGGCAGGTGGATCTCTGTGAGTTCAAGGCTAGACAGGTCTACAAATCAAGTCCAGGACAGCTAAGGCTACATAGAGAAAAACCAAAACCAAAACCAAAACCAAAACCAAAACCAAAACCAAAACCAAAACCAAAAACTAAAATTTAAGAAAGAATCAAATGGAAGAGAATCTCAGTTGAGGAGTTGACTAGATCAGATTGGCCTTTTGACATGTCTATGGGGGATTTTCCTGATTGCTAATTGATCAAGGGGGCCCCTCCAATGTGGGAAGTACCTCGCTCTGGGGAGGCAGTCCTAAGCTATAAGGTCCTAAGTATAAAGAAGCTAGCTGAGCATGTACCTGCCAGCTGGCAGCCAGTGTTCTCCGCGGTCCCTCCTGCGCTGTTGCCCTGGAGTGAATTGGTTGAAGGTGAGGCTATGTGGAACCAGGAGGCCATCCTCTTCATCTTTCCTGCCCTGAGCGCCTGTCTTGATTTCTCCCAATGATAGACTATAACCTCGAAGTGTAAGCTGCAACAAAATTTTCTTCCCCTAAGGTGTTTTTTGTCAAGTTATTTGCCACTCACTGCATTAGAATGAAGGCAGAGTTGGACCCAAGCATAGCAGCTGTAACGCTGGCCATTCAGATGTGCAGGGCAAAGCCATAATGTATTTCCTTTAAATGAAAAGTAGAAGTTCTTATTTAATAAAAAAAAAAAAAGAATCTCATCATTGAGGTTACTTAGATGTTTAATAAGAAATCCGGGAACTGTGGAGATAAACAAGTGTATCTTAGCTTTCCCTCTCAGCTCAGGCTGTAGAGACACAGTAATTGTTTGTAGTAAGCGTTCAGGCCAGAGGGGAAAGTCACTAAATGTGAGCGTGTCCGTGGATAAGCAGCAGTGAGCCTGGGAATGGAACTCAGTTGACAGAGTGATTGACTGGGTTTGGTCCTCAGCCCTGAATAAACAGGGCGTGGGAGTAAATGCATTTGGATGGTGGAGACAGCATGGTTAGAAGGTCAAGGTAATCCTCTGCTTCATAGTTAGTTTGAGGCTAGCCTGGGCTAAATGGGAATCTGTATCAAAAATAAAGATTGGCTAAAGAGATGGCTCAGTAGTTAAGAGCACTGGCTGCTCTTCCACAGGACCTGTGTTTGATTTCAGCACCCACATGGCAGCTCACAACTGCTCGTTACTCCGTTTCCAAGGGATACAGTGCCCTCTTCTGACTTCCCTGGTCACCAGGCACACAAAAGGTTTACAGACATACATGTAGACAAAATATCCATACACATAAATAATAAAAAATTATTATAAGCAAATAAGTGACCAAAGGAGTAAATAACTAACTGAGTGAAAGTCTTTGAGGTTAATCCCTCTGATGGCAGTGTTCTGTCCTAGAAGATCTGCCGGCCGTCATGGCCTAACGGCATGTATGCTGTAGTTATTAGTCCTTGACACTTGCTACTGTTGAGAGCAGCCCACTCGGAGCTGAATACTAGACATGGGGGACACCGCAGAGGGGTAGCCTAGCAGACACCAGGGGCACAGGTTAGAGCTTCAGCTTCAGTCCTAGGACCATGAGCTTCGATCTGGAGTAATTGCCCAGGATCTCTGACACTCAGATACTCAGATACCTACACTATTTTTATTCCCTTTGATTCTGTTTTTATTGCCTAATGTGAAATGAAATTTTAGTTAGTGCACTGTAGGATTTTTTTTTTTTTTTTGAGACAGGGTTCCTCCCTGTAGCCCAGCCTGGCCTAGAAACCACAGCTATTCTCCTGCCTCAGCCTCCCAAAGTGTTAAGGTGGGAGTAGTGTATTGCCACATCTGGTATTTTCTTTGTTTTGATGGTATTTGTCGTTTCCTACTGCAGACTTTCTCACATAAAGAGACCCTCTTACGAAGCAATGGGACTTTTCTTTTCCTCAGAATGCAGTAGCCATTGGGGCTGCATGTGACTGGGGGCAAGAAGAGCTCTGAGGAAGGTAGGAGAAAGAGAATTCCAGTCCTCGATAATGTTACTGAACCTGGCACTCACCAACCGAGGGGCCTTAGCAATGCCATCTGTGCCCCACCTTAACCCACATCTTTGATTCTGAGGGATATCTGAAAAAAGAGGCCAGGACCGGGCCCTGTAGCAAGTTTCTCCAGCTACCCCTAGCATGCTTTGAGTTAGAAAACAAACAAACAAACAAAAAACCCCCAAAAACAATAGACCTAGAACTAAAAGTATTTTCAAACTTTTATAGATTTGTTTTATCATTGTTATCATCATCATTATGTGTGTGTGTGTGTGTGTGTGTGTGTGTGTGTGTATGCGCGCACATGTGGTGCCTGCTGAGGCACTGGATTTCCAGGAGTTGAAGTGAGAGTGGTTGTGATCTGCCTGATACAGGGGCGGGGGATGGAAACCCTGTCCTCTGCAGAAGCGGCAAGCCCTATGTTACATAAGCCCTCTCTCCAGCCCCTTGAGAATATTCTTGTAATAAAAATTCGGGGACTGAAATCTAGGTTGCTCGCGTTGCTTCTCCATTAGCTTTGAGAAGTGGAGAGTGTTTGGGGTAGCTTGGTGGTCCACAAGGAGAAGTGAGGGCTGCCTCTGAGTGGGTTGGGCTTTGCATTGTGGAAGGTGCTAGTTCAGGTACATTGCTTAGAAGATGGCCGTAACAGCGTGAGGAGACGTAGCTGGACACAATCTTTTGGTGGGTTTTGCCAAAGGCTCTTAACTGATTTCACTCCCCTCACCATTTCTCTTCTCTGTCCTCCAACTCGTGCAAGGGTAGGCCATATCAGAAAATGTCTTTCATTAGACATATTGAATTCTCTGTGTTATTGAAGTTTTGTGACTTACGTTTTCTTCCCTTTGAACTCAAATGTAACCTTACTGGTAAAATATTTTAACACATTAAAAAAAAAAAAACCCAAACGGAACCAAGCAGCAACAACAACTAAACAAAGCCACACTAGCAGGATCTACAACGAAGAATGCTTGCCTGTCATGCAGGAAGCCCTGGGTTTGATCCTAGCATCACATGCATTGAGAATGGCAGCAAATGTCAGTAGTTTCAGGCAGAAGCATTAGAAGTTCAAGACCATCCTTAGCTACACAGTGGATTCAGGGTCAGTCTGGGGACATGAGGTCCTGCCTGGACAAAAAGTGTTGCTAGACTCTTCAATGGAAGTGTATATGTGTGTGTGTCTATACACATATATAGACACACACATGAACAAAACACACAGTTTGGCCAAGTAGATTTGAATGGATTGGCAGTTGGAGACCCATTTGGTAAGTTTCCCAGGAAGAATAATAATGTGCTTTTTTAAACCAACGTAGAATCCTTTGACAAACAATTTTGGATGCAATTCAAGAGTCCAAGTCACAACTACTAGATTGTTTTACAGTCCTCTGGGAAATCTTGAGTACCATGCACCTTCCCAAACTATAGCTTACTTTTGAGGAAATTTGAAAGAAGTCTCTCTTCATCAAGAAGAAAGGGTTTTCACGAGATTTTGAGGCTCAGTCCACAAATCCCTGAATAAAACTGAGATTTGTGACATGTGATAAAAAACATGAGGCATTTTTTTGGATTAGTTTGCTTTGTGAAAGTATGTTCTTCCATCAATTCACAGAAATAAAAGATGAAAGATGAGGCCAGGTGTGATGGCGCATGTCTGTAAGCCTAGATCTTGGGAGGTGGAAGCAAGAGGATCAGAGGCTCCAGGTCACTCTCAAGTATATTTGGCTTGGTGCGGTTGGCAGGGAAAGAGAGAAAGAATGGCAGTGGGTGGGCAGGATAGCTCTGAAGAAAACACCACCTACACCCCAACCACACCACCTTGCTGCTGCCTGGGTGGGAAACTTCCGTGTTTATCTGCCTCTGCCATTTCCTTACACTTCTACCACAATTTCCTTCTATAAAAACTTCGAACATATAACAGAGAAAACTAAGTTCAAATCCTTCCATTTGGCAGCCTTCCCTGGGCCCATATCAAGAGTAGATCCATCTCATTTCTGAATGAGTCTAACTCTATTGGTTATATGTTAGAAGGACTAGTTAACCTCTTCTTTGCACTTCTACTTCATGATTATAAAATAGAAGTGATAACAACTTGGAGGAATCATTAGGAAGATTATAAATAATTCAGGGCCAGCAAGATGCTCGGCGCATAAAGGACTTGCTGCCAAACTCTGTGACCTGAGTTCAATCCCCAGGACTCATACATGGTGGAAAGAGGGAACTAACTCCAATAAAATGTGTTTTGATCTCTTTGTGTGCACATGCACACACAATCACACTAAATAAATCAATGTAAAAATGTAAACACTGCAGTGAAAAGCTTGACAAACAGTGAACCATAGCTGTGCTTACTATTTATCTTAATGGCTCGTGTACTTAAAGAACCAAATGCACGTTACCTAGCTTACACAGTGGCGAGAGGGCTTCCTCCACCCCCAAAAGCCAGTGGCCTGCTTACATCCACAGCTGCTCTGTTTATGGCCTGGCCTTGGATGCAGTGGCAGACAGCACCATGCTGGGAGAAGGCTCCATGAGGACATCAGGTGCTGCTAACTTCATTGCTCCAGGAAAGTGCTTATCCAAGGTGCGCAGGAACCCCTCAAAAGCGGCTCCGTGCACAGATGGTCTGGGCTTCACCTCACTCGACTTGTAGAGCTAAGCGCAGCGAGCCTGTCACAGGGAATAATCATACCCTCACCAGATGGAGGAATCGGTTCACCATGCCTGTCACAGTCCCATTTCTAATGACTGTAACTACTTGAAGTAGTCTTTCTATCATGGAAATGCCCTTTATGCTCAAAATAAAACTCATGGGTGATCCAGAGGAATTCTTTTTAGGAGCATTTTTTTTTTTTGAACAAATTAGTGAAATCATACTGGGTGAAC
Source organism: Psammomys obesus (assembly GCF_907164565.1). Taxonomy (NCBI): domain Eukaryota; kingdom Metazoa; phylum Chordata; class Mammalia; order Rodentia; family Muridae; genus Psammomys; species Psammomys obesus. The sequence goes on from NW_026592732.1 coordinate 6,394,050, forward strand.
ATCAGAGAACAGAGGCCTGTCGTCCAAGATAGAGGCAGGCCAGAGTGCAATGGGATAACTGGAGAGTGCATTCCTGGAGCCCCCAGGTTGCCAAGGAGACATGTACTGTGATGCACATGTTTAGAATAGAGGAAGTGTTTTGGGGACAGTAAATATATCCAATTCTATCTCACTAGACACCATTTGTAAATACCTTTCTACTTGGGGATGAACGATTATATGCAGGCGCGATGCCTGTAACTCTTTCAGAAGTCACTTGTCTAAACTTGGCCAAGAAACGTAGCACTGTCGGCAAGCTGCACATTGCTCTTTACTGACATCAAGCAGGCCCGGGACAGTGACACCTAGCTTTCTTTGCAGCTGCTTTCTGGGAAATGTGTGGCTAGGAGCCTGGATTCCCACAAGTTCTGAGATGACATTACCGGAGGTGGTGGCCGCTTGAGTAGTAGTGGTGCCTGGCCTCTCTGAAGGTCTGCCTCAGACTCCTTTCTTCCCTGCTCACCTCTCAATTCTGTTCTGGCACCCTCTGCATGTCAGTCATTCTCAACTCCTTGGTGAATGTACGGCTGACCACATTTCTTTCTCTGCCAGGTTCCTCCTGCCCGAACACCCCTGTGCAATTCCCTTTGGAGTAATTCCGTTTCCCTTCCGATCTTAATCTTGACATCAGTCTCTTTAAAAGTTGTTCCAGAGCACACCTGAACCTGTTCCTCTTTGTTGGTGCCATGTCACATGTTAACCACTTTCTTTGCTTCCTTGGACACAGGTGCTGGGTCTTGTTCAGTCAGGTCCATGCCCAGCACGTGACTTGGAATGTAATGTGTATTTAGTATTTGCTTATTTAATAGATGAATGAATAGATAAAGGGATAGATATAATCTCACACAGGTTAAGCATGTCAAACACACATAGAATTGTCAATATAATAGTAAATAGTTAAGGAACAATAAACATGAAATAAATCATTGTGTAGAGAAGTTTCACTTTAAAATCACTTTATTTTAAAATACTCTTCATTTACAAAAGGTTTCAAGAATAATATAAGAAATACAAGGAACTTTCTGAACATTTTTTAATTTCCTGAGCTGTTGGTGATGGTTAATATTCATTGTCAGCTTTACTGGATTTAAAATCACCTAGAAGACACACCTCTAGGCATGTCTCTGAAGATATTTCCAGAGAGATTTACCCAGGAAAGGAAGACTCTTCATCTCATGAGCTGAGGTCACAGAGTGAATCAAAATGGAAGATAAGAGGAAGTGGCTGGAGTGCCAGCGCTCAGCTCTCTGCTTTCTGAGGGCAGCTGCCTCACTCTCTTGCCATCACAGCTCAAGCCACATTCTCTCCATTCTGTCTGTGCCACAATCTCTACAAACTGTGAGCCAAAGCATGCTTTCCTTCAAAGCCTCATTTATCAAGCATTTTGTTACGGCGATGAGAAAACTAACATGGTGAGCACATCCTTCCATTAGGCACCTTTCTTCGACTTCCTGGACTCTGCCTCATTGGTTGGGCCTTTGTTGGAGCTATTGTTTTCCACATTGCACCAAGGTTGGCAGAATATGGAAGGGTACTCCACTTCTGTCATTATATAATGAAGCCACCTTTGTCTCCATCTTGATCATTTGCTCCAGGGACTCTTGTGTCAGATCATGAAAAGAGGCTGATGACTTAGAAAGCACATTTGTTAACCATCTTCAGAACAAATCTTTTATCTGTTGAGAGTTCAGTTGATCTAGGCCTGGAGACACCATGAGAAACTCTTTGCCTGAACCAACTGTGTGCATGACCATTAGGAACTGAAATACCTCAATAACCATTGCTTTTGGCCACTGAGTTTTGGGATAATTTGTTATGCAGCAGGTGATAACCAACATAGCTCCTAACATTCCTAGTTTTAGGATGAAAAGCCTCACGTCCTGAAAAACCTCCCAATTCTGCATAAACAGCACATATGTCAGACAAAATGTAACTTATGTTAACATTATAGAGTTGTAAACTCATGGACAACAGTAATGGCTTGATCATAGTCCTATTTTCTTCAAAATGATGTGACTGAAATACGTTATTTCTAAATTCTTTCCCACCACCAAATCACTAAACTTTTCTCTCTCTCTGTACCTCTCATCTTCTTCTCCTGCCTCCTCTCCCTCCCTCTTTCCTTCTTTATTGGTATGGCAGCTGTGGAGATCATGCCCAAGCAGACAGACTGTGGCTGCCCAGTAAACATTAATGTGAGCACTGAATTTGCAAGCTGCAGTAAAGAGAGTCTTATGTCAGTTCTTGACACAAAAGCATCTCTGAAAGCATGCAGTTTTAATTCTGGCTCCTGTCTAACAGAACAGGATTTATGCTGTAATCTCTGTCTTTGATCCTTTTCCTTCATTCTACAGGACACAGGATTTTCCCAAAGCATGAGTTGACAACCTCAGTCACCTGTCATTTAAACAAAAGAAGACTTATTATTTTTATCCACGAACAAAGTGTTACCTTGCACAGTAGTGTTTTGTGAGCTGTCTTTGGGGTGATTTTTTTCCTTTGTTGTGAGATGTGCTGCTGTGTGTCACTTTCCCTATCACTGTAATAACAACAGGAAGCTGGCGTCCTTATTGTGGTGATTGTGTGAGCAGGCTACTGTATGGCATTAAGGTTATAATTAAGGTATGGTTCACAGGAAGGGTCTCCTCAGCCAGAACCTTCCAGAGAATGTATAGGATGTTAAAAATCCCTGGGGGAGGGAGAAGAATTTTCCTCAGTGTATAGCTGCTGAGAGAATGACCATGGTCTTTCTTTCTTTCTTTCTTTCTTTCTTTCTTTCTTTCTTTCTTTCT
>NW_026592732.1:6396890-6458234 GCF_907164565.1 Psammomys obesus
TCTTTCTTTCTTTCTTTCTTTCTTTCTTTCTTTCTTTCTTTCTTTCTTTCTTTCTTTCCTTTCTTCCTTCCTCCTTCCTTCCTTCCTTATTTTATTTTATTTTATTTTATTTTATTTTATTTTATTTTATTATTTTGTTGTTGTTCATGTTTTTTTAAAGAACCCCTCACCCAGGATCTTGTTAAAAACAAAAAATGATGCTCACCCAGGATCTTGTTAAAAACAAAAAATGATGCCAGGTGGTGGTGGCACACACCTTTAAACCTGACACTTGGTAAGCAGAGGAAGTCAGATCTCTGAGTTTGAGGCCAACCTGGTCTACAGAATGAGTTCTGGGGGGGAGGGTGTCGACAAGATGGTGGCACCAGGAGAACACTGTGTCTGAGGAGCAGGACAATATTTTCCATACAGCGACCAAGAGACCAAGAGACTGAACTCTAGGCCCTAAAACAACAGCAATCGTGTTTCCCAGGTGAGAGGAAACCCCCACGGTGTGGGAATCAGTCCACTCTCAGGTCACCCAGCCAGAACCTGGAAGAGATCCTGGGTTGTGCAGGAACTAGATCGCCAGACCAGAGCCACATGCCTGCGTGTCCTGATCACCTTCCCAGGCTGAATGGTGGGCACAAAAACACCAGAGACTGGGAGTCCCAGTCATGAGAAAAACCCACAGGAAAGGAAGGAAACGGAACTGCCCTTGGGTCACCCAAACTTTCCCTGGAAAAGGTCTCGCAGAATGGCGGGTACAAGCTGCCAGCAGTTAACTGGGCTCCAGCTGCGAGCACAGAGACTTGCTGGGTCTAACACTCCTCTGCGTCACAGACAGAACTGTGCACCCCAGGGCAACAGAAACTGGGAGTCCCTGTCGGGAGAAAACCCCACAGGGAAAGAAGCAAATGGGGACCGAATTAGGTCATCCAGTATATCCCTAGAAAAGGTCCCACAGACCGGTGGGCATGCACTGCCCAGAGACCTGCTGTGCACCTACTATTAGTCACAGACTGAGCTGTGAGCCCCAGGGCACCAGAGACTTGGAGTCCCTGTTGGGAGAAATCCCCACAGAGAAGGAAGCAAACTGGGATTGACTTAGGTCACCCAGTATATCCCTGGAAAAGGTCCCACAGACGGGCCCAACCCAGGGACCAGCTGTGCACCAGGAGAGCAGTACTCACCTGCCACAGATTACTGCTTGGGTACTGAGGCACCGAGCCCCAACCTCAGACCTACAGAAGCCTGGGATCCCTGAGATCAACCCCCAGATACTGCTCCAAGGGGCAACCAGTTATCCCTAACAAAACTGACCAAACCACGGAACACCCAGCTTACAGTAGCAGCTCACTAAACTTACAGCAAGAAATCCAGAAGCAAGGCAGCTGTCTCTAGGACTCCTTCTGGTGAGAGGAGAGCTCCCTTGACTAACAAGGACCACAGTTACCACTCAGGTCTGTACGTCTGAGGTGAGCTGTGGCAACTCCTGAAAAATACCAGCCATACAGTGACCATACCCAAAAAGCTGAGGAGGCTTCCTTCAGGAAAAACCATCTTCCTGCCAAGAGGATTCTCTCCACCACAGGATTCCAGGAACCACCAGAAACTAACACCCAACACCTAAGATAGCCCAATGGGTAGAGGCCAGCATAAAAGCTCAACCAACAAAAGACAGAGCAGTAGGACATCTACAGAACCCAGTTATCCAGGAGCAAGTAGCCCTGGACACCCCAGCATAATTGAAATTCAAGATGACCCAACATCTATGCTCATGAAGAGGATAACAGAGGAAACAAATAAAATGTGTAAAGACCTAGAGGAAGATAAAGTCAAACAGATTATGGCCATCCATAAAGAAATACAGGAAATTGCAACCAAACAGTTTGTGGCCTTTAGAGAGGAAATACTTACATCACTGAAAGAAATAAAAGGAACAGAGGATTGTTCAAACAAACAGCTGAAGGAATTGAAGGAAAAACAGGAAAATACAGTCAGACAGGTGAAGGAGATCAACAAAACGGCTCAAGATCTGAAGATAGAATTGGAAAAATTAAAGAAAACACAAATGGAGGAAATTGTGGAGAGAAAGAACTTAGGGAAGAAAACAGGAGCTACAGAGGTAAGCATAACCAATAGACTACAAGAGATGGAAGAAAGAATCTCAGGTGTGAAGATACAATGGGAGAAATAGATGTATCTGTCAAAGAAATTGTTAAATCTAAAACACAGACCATCCAAGAAATTCTAGACAACATAAAAAGACAAAACCTAACAATAATAGGAATAAAGGAAAAAGAAGATTCCCTCCTTCAAGGCCCAGAAAATATTTTCAATAAAATCATTGAAGAAAATTTCCCCAACTTAAAGGGGAGGCCTATAAGAATACAAGAGGCCTACAGAACACCTAATAAGTTAGACCAGAAAAGAAAATCCTCATAGTAATCAAAACCGTAAGTATACAGAACAAAGAAAAAATACTAAACGCTGCAAGGGAAAAAGGCCAAGTAACATACAATGGCACACCCATCAGAATCACACCTGACTTCTCAACAGAGACTATGAAAGGCAGAAGGGCCTGGACACATATCATGCAGACCCTAAGAGAACAGATCTCAACCCAGGCTACTATACCCAGCAAAACTCTTAGTCCTCATAGACGAAGAAAACAAGATATTCAATGACAAAAACAAATTTCAACAATACCTACACACAAATCCAATGTTACAGAAGACACTAGAAGGAAAAATACAACCCAAGAAAACTAGCTACTTTCAAGAAAACACAGTAACCTCGCTACAGTAAAACAAAAAGCAACCGAGCACACAACCTTATGACCACAGCCAATATCAAAATCAAAGGATGTAACAGCCAGTGGTCATTAATCTCTCTCAACATCAATGGAATCAATTCTCCAATAAAGACACAGACTAACAAAATGTATGTGTAAACAAGACCCAGCAATCTGTTGCATACAAGAAACACACCTAAGTCACAAAGATAGATATTACCTGAGGGTAAAGGGCTGGAAGACAGCTTTCCAAGCAAATGGACACAAGAAGCAAGCAGGAGTAGCCATTCTAACATCTGATAAAATAGACTTTCAACCAAAATTAATCAAAAGAGATGGGGAAGGACACTTCATACTCATCAAGGGAAAATTCCACCAAGAAGACATCACAATCCTGAACATCTATGCCCCAGATACAAGGGCACCCACATTTGTAAAAGAAACATTGATAAAACTTAAACCACACATAGATCCCCACACATTAATAGTGGGACACTTTAACACCCCACTCTCAACAAAGGACAGGTCAACAAAACAGAAATTAAACAAAGAAACAATGTCTCTAACAGAGGTCATGAGTCAAATGGACCTAACAGACATTGACAGAACCTTACACCCAAACACAAAAGAATTTACCTTCTCAGCACTTCATGGAACCTTCTCCAAAATAGACCATATGGTTGGTCACAAAGCGAGCCTCAAAAGATACAAGAAGATTTAAATAATCCCTTGTATCCTATTTGATCACCATAGAATAAAGCTGAACCTCAACAACAACAGAAATAGCAAAAAGCCTACACACACATGGAAACTGAAAAACTCACTACTCAATGACAGCGGGGTCAGGGAAGAAATAAAGAAATTAAAGTCTTCCTAGAATTCAATGAAAGTGAAGACACAACATACCCAAACTTGTGGGACACAATGAAAGCAGTGCTAAGAGGAAAGTTCATAACACTAAGTGCCTTCAAGAAGAAATTTGAGACAGATCATTCAAGCAACTTAATGGCTCACCTAAAAACCCTAGAAAAAAGAGAAGCAGACACACCGAAAAGGAGTAGATGGCTGGAAATAATCAAACTCAGGGCTGAAATCAATAAATTAGAAACAAATAAAACAATTCAAAGAATCAAGAGCTGGTTCTTTGTGAAAATCAACAAGAATAGACAAACCCTTAGCCAAGCTAACTAAAAGGCAGAGAGACACCATCCAAATCAACAAAATCAGAAATGAAAAGGGGGACATAACTACAGACACTGAGGAAATCCAAACAATCATTACTTCAAAACTCTATTGCCACAAAATTTGAAAATCTAAATGAAATGGACAATTTTCTTGATCAATTCCACTTACCAAAGCTGAAATCAAGACCAGTAAATCAATTAAATTGTCCTATATTCCCTAAGGAAATAGAAGCGGTCATAGAAAGTCTCCCATCCAAAAACAAAGCACAGGACCAGATGGTTTCAGCACAGAATTCTACCAGACTTTCAAAGGAGAGAGTTAATTCCAGTTCTCTTCAAAGTATTCCACAAAATAAAAACAGAAGGAACACTACAAAACTCATTCTATGAAGCCACAGTCACTTTGGTACCTAAACGTCACAAAGACCCAACAGATAAACAGCATTTTAGGCCAATCTCCCTTATGAACATTGATGCAAAAATACTCAACAAAATACTTGCAAACCAAATGCAGAATGAGTTCCAGGACAGCCAAGGCTACACAGAGAAACCCTGTCTTGAGAAAAAAAAAAAAAAAAAGAAAAAAACAAACAAACAAACAAAAAAACCCAAAACCAAACCAAACAAACAAACAAAAATCAACCCTCCCAAAACAAGCAAAAAATGAATAAAATTTAAGGGATCACACACACACACAAAATAAAAAGCTATAGGATTATCTGGGAAGAGGAAGGGGCTCAGTGGGAGTGGGTGCGAGAGGGTAATGAGAGGGAATACCATGAAATGCATTCTATACATGTACTAAATGTTATGCTGAAGTGCACTACTATGGAAAACTAATATGTGCAAATTAGGAAAAAAAACAAAGATCATAACTGTGAGGCACCATGAGAAAAGCTTCCCTCTTTCTCTTTCATCTCCTGCCTTTCCTCTTACCTGCTCTCCTGTCTCTTCCAGTCCCCTCTTTTCTGTTTCATTCCCTCTCATATCCTCTTTGTCCCTCTCCTCTTCATCTTTTCCTCTCTTGTCTTTCACTCCCTCTCTACTTTTCTCTTGTTTTGCCACCCTCTTTCCTCCTTGTTCCTCCTTCTTTCTCTCCCCTGTACCTCCCTTCCTCCCTCTCTTATTTTTTTCCTATTTTACTCTCAGCCTCTTTCTCCTTTCTTCTTTTCTCAGATTTGTCCCTCCTTTCTTTCTGTCAAAAATGAAGTAATGGGTAACATGTGAAAACAGGAGCTTCCTCCAGGCAGAGGATAGACGAGACCTTCACATCCCAGAGATGATGATGAAATCTTTTTGTGTACAAATCCAAATGCCAGACGGAGGCAGTAGCTGAGGGTCCAAGAACGGAAGACTTCTCTGAATCTCAGGAGTCTAAGTTCAGCAGATAGACCTTCAAGGCAGTGGACGTTTGCCTGAAGGAGTGACAGGCAGCAGAGGCTCGTGGAGAGATCTCAAGTAATTGTCAGCATCCCCTATCACAGCACATCCCTATCATCCTGGGGGCTGTACCCAGGGTGTCACATGTCCAGGGACATTTTCCCACTGAGCCACACCTCCAGCTCGAGTTAGTAATGAAAACAGAGTGAGAAGAGCTGTATCTGTGCAGACACAAGGGACCAGATCTTTACTGAACTTCGTATTCAGGTGGCATTACATCCTTTTGTGGTTTTTGAAACATGGGACCAGGGTTGGGTCCAATAAAGAGCGGGAACATGGATCTTCTGATGTGATGATTTTCCATTAAGTCATCAAATTCTCTAATGCCGGTCCATTCAAAAGGTGGAATCTAATTAACGTTCTCTTAATATTGACCATGAAGTGGGCGCAGAGCAGTGCCTTGCATTTCGTGAAAGGCAGAAGGAATGATACGTGATGTCTGAGAATATGTTATAGTGGGCGTTGTGGCTCTCTCTCTCTCTCTGTCTCCTCTCTGAGATAAATTTATCATTATACTCTGTACCTTTTCATTGCTATAGCAAGGTCTATTGGCCAGGCTTGCCAGACACCTGCTGACAGCCAGCAAGCAGCGGAGGCATCCTGTCAGCCACGTGGGGAGCCCGCTTTATGCAAATCTTGCTGTTCATCAAGGCTTCATGAAGGCTTCGGACCTCCCCAGGCATATTGACTGCAACTTCGTGAGAGGTGTCAGGGTGGAACTACAGCTAAGCTCTTCTGCATTCTTGGCCCTGAGAAACTGTGAAATGAGGACAATGTTTATGACTTTTAGATAATTTGTAATATATTTTAATATAATTAATATCCCTGCCCATCCTTAGACTTTAGTAAACTTTTGAGAAGTGAATATATGCCTACCTTCTGTCTTACAAATCATTTTAGCATAATAGGGATAGTTTCTTTTTTGGATGAGGAGGTTTGTAGTAGGGATTGGACACGTGTCCAGGGCTTGAGCACAACTGGCAAACACCCTTTCTCCATTGAACATGATCTGCAGCTGACATGTTATATAACCAGATGCCAGTGCACATCTGGCTTATGAGCTATGTAGGCTGCCAGAACTCACCACACATGTCCTCTTCTGTCCTACTTCGTGGTCATGGGGCATCTGGATTCTGATGACATAAAACCCTGGAACTATTGTGTACTAAAATGGAAGATCTGGGATTATATTCCATTGTCAAACCAATGTGGAAAACCTGGCATGTGGATATAAGCATGGACAATGGAGCAGAAGGTGAGAAAAGACATTTGCTGTCTTCCTAGGAAAATACCTATACCAAGATCGTACTTTTCAGGTGGATCAATCATAATTATTCATTTGGATCTGGTGATACTCATTGTATCCTTCTGATTGTTCCTTTTAGTTTTAAGCTGCTTTGGAGAGCTTGCCTTTTGTTGCAATCAAATGATTCCTTTCCAGACAGTGTCCCAAGACCTTATTACTTGGTCCCTTATTCCACTCTGGAATAGTGAATGTGTCCACATTTTCAGCAAGATGAGTTTTTGCAACACAAGATTGTCCAAAGTGAATGGAACCATTGCTGTCACAAGGTAACTCTTACCAATGCACTCACTTCTGGGGGATCCCAGAGGCCAGAGTGGAGGGCAACCCTGTCATAGCCAGGGTTAAGAATAGGGGAAAAGGTTGGAGAAGAACCACAACTGATGGACAGCCTGGCTGATGTGCATGGATCCCTGGGTTTGAAGACAGCATTGTATAAACTGGGGCAAAGATTAAGGCTTGGAATCTCAGTGCTTGCAAGAGGCAGGCTGGAGGACCAGAATTCCAAGGACATCTTAACCTATACAAGTCAGAGACCAATGCGGAATACAGAGGATCCAACAAACAAACAAACAAACAAGCAAAAATATACAGGGCTCAGTCTGTAAAGTGCTTGCCCTGCAAGTAGGAGAGCTTGAGTTCAGTCTCTAGGCCCCATGCAAAACAGAACATAAAGCCAGGGCTGGTGACAAATGCTTGGAATCCCAGTACAGTGCAGGTGGAGACAAGAGGATCTTTGGATGCTTGAAGTTCACTCAGCCTTGCCAAGTTGCAGAGCAGTGATAGGCTCTGTCAAAAAACCGAACAAGATTTCTTTTGCTCTCCTTGTGGAGCTCCTGTCCTCTCCAGGTCTTACCCATTTCTTTCATAAGAGTCCCTGCACTCTGCCCAGTTTGCCTATGAGTCTCAGCATCTGCTTTGATACCCTGCAGGGTAGAGCCTTTCAGAGGCCCTCTGTGGTAGGCTCCTGTCCTGTTCCCTGTTTTCTCCCTCTTCTGATGTCCATCATCTTTGCCTTTCTGAATGAGGATTGAGCATCTTAGCCAGAGTCCTCCTTCTTGAATAGTTTCTCCAGGTGTACAGATTTCAGAACCAAAAAATCTGGGCCTAAGGGTCTTTATTGAGACTGATACTCCAGACAAGGACCATTCATGGAAATAACCTAGAACCCCTGCATAGACGTAGCCCATGGCAGTTCAGGGTCCAAATGGGTTCCATAGTAATGGGGACAGTGACTGCCTCTGACATAAACTGATTGGCCTGCTCTTTGATCACCTCCCCCTGTGGGGGCAGCAGCCTTACCAGGCCCGCAGAGGAAAACAATGAGGCCACTACTGATGAGACCTGACAAACTAGGATCAGAAGGAAAGGGAGGAAGAGCTCCCCTATCAGTGGACTAGGGGAGCGGCATGGCTGGAGAAGCAGAAAGGGTGGGATTGGGAAGGAAGAAGGGAGGAAGCTACAGGTGGGAAACAAAGTGAATAAACTGTAATTAATAAAGATATAAATAAAAAGGAAAAAGAAAGAAAGAAACAAACAAACAAGGTATATGGAGTTCCAAGGAGTAACAGCCAAACTTCTCAGCCCTCCACACAAGTATGTGTATATATCTATACATATGTTCACACACAGAAGAATATTTGCATATATACACAACAAAGAAAACAAAATGTTTCTTTGAATAAAGATTTATTTTATTTTTTTATTTAATTTTATTTTTTTCTTATCAGTTACATTTTATTAACTCTGTATCTCAGCCGTGTCCTGCTTCCTCATTCCCTCCCAATTCCACCCTCCCTCCCTCATCTCCACCGTGCCCCTTTCCAAGTCCACTGATGATTTATTTTATTTTTATTCCTGTGCTTACGTGGGTGTCAGTGTGTTTATTGTGTATGTATGTGTGGGTACCTCTTGAACCCAGAAGGTGGCACCCAGTCCCTGGCCCTGGGATAACAGGCAGTCTTGAGCCACTGTAGCCTTGGCTGGGGAACCAAACTTTGGTCTTTGGAAACAGCAGGAAGCACTCTTTTATTTGTTTGTTTTTCAAGACACGGTTTCTCTGTGTAGCCACTTGGTTGTCCTGCAACTTGCTTTCTAGACCAGGCTGGTCTCAAACTCAGAAATCTGCCTACTTCTGCATCCTGAGTACTGGAAGCACTCTTAACCAGCTATCTCTTCAGCCCTCCCTGTTCCACTGAATAAACATGTTATTTGTATCATATTTGTGACATAAAGTTGCATTCATTTAGCTACATTTGTGACATGAATCTGGACCCCTGCTAAATTGTGTGTCTTTTGTGATATCAGTAGCTTTTTTTTTTTCTTCTTCTGGGTTTCTAATAAATGTTTGTTTGACATGACTGGAGCTACAATAAGGAGTAAGGGAAGGAAAGAGGAGAAGTGGTAAACAGGCAAATGAAATTAATCATTTGTAACATAATTGGGTACCACCCTTATCAAGCTTCCCTGGCAAAGAACAGAGTCTACATTTCATTTTTTCCCATCAGTTTCACAGAGGCATCTCTGCATGAGCTCGCAAAAGTGGCTGCATTCCTAAAGCAAAGCACAGATAGGTCATCCTAACTGCTCCGAAAATGCAAATGATCTCTCCTAAGACAAGGGATCTCCAGCTGGGACTCTGTCATCTCACTTCCCCCTTTCAGCACAAAAAAAAAAACAACAACAAACAAACAAACAAACAAACAAAACCAACAAAACAAAACAAAACAACAACAACAAAACCCAGAGAAGAAATGTGTCTTTTTTTACAACTTTTCATGAAATTCCTGATCCCTGTTAGAATAATAGCAGCAAATCAAGCTAAGTTTATTTGTTTTTAAAGACCAGTCATGTTTGGTTTTACCCTAGATTTCTGGGCTATATCTAGTCTCAAGTTTTTGGTCACTCGCGCGGTATCAGGTGATACATACATCAGATGACACATACTTCTCATGGAGTGGGCCTTAAGCCGAAGAAGTAGATATTGGTTAGTACTCCTGTATGTCTTGTGCCGCCACTGCGGGTTAGTACTCCTGTATGTCTTGTGCCGCCACTGCGCTAGCATACTTTGCAGGCAGGACGAATTCTGGGTCAAAGGTTTTGTGGCTGGTTTGGTGTCCATGTTTTTGTTTCAGGAGCCTGCAGAGTACCTTCCTGTACCAAAGAGATTTGTAGGTAGGGGTGAAGACTCTGCAGGCTCCAGCTTGACTTCTCCATGTTCAATGAATTAGGTGAATGATGTACAGTGGAGCTCCACTGTCAGTTTGCAGAGAGCAGTTTGGTTTTTTTTTTATTTTAATTTAATTTTATTTTTGGCCTTAGCACTAGCCTTCATTATTTAGGGAATTTTATGGGACTCCCTTGGCTAGCAACTCAATTGACAGAGTCCCTCTACTTGAAGGCTTGCCTTCTATAGAGCTGGCCAGTTGAGATTTCCTACTCCCTATTAGGAGGAGTCCTCATTAGGATCATCTTCATAGATTCCAGGAAGTTTCCACTTCACTAGGTTTACACACCACTGCCAATTTGAGCCTTCTCCGCCCATAATCTCTCCCTCTACCTCATCTCCTCCCCAACCTGATCCTTCCAGCTCCCATTCCCACAAGCCCGAAGTCCACCTATGAAATCTATTCTATTTCCTTTTCTCAAGGAGATCCATATGTCCCCTTTAGAAAACTCCTCTTTACTTAACCTCCTTATGTCTACAGAATGTAGCTTGGCTATTTACATAATGGCTATTTATATAATTGGCTTACATAAGTGGCTATCCACTTATAAGCGTATACCATATTTATCTTTCTGGCTCTGGGTTATCTCATTCAAGATGACCTTATCTCAATTAAGAAACAATTGGTCTGTAATTATTATTATTTTTTGAGTCTTTATGTGGCTTGAATACCAGGGTGACTGGCCTCATAAAATGAACTGGGAAATATTTCTCTTTTATGGAATAATTTGAGGAGTGTTGGTAGTTTTCTCTTCCCGTCCCAGACACTGCAAGAGCTGTGGGTTACTGTGCAAACATGGCCAAGTCCAAGAACCATAGCATCAAGAAACCTGGGTCACAAAGATATGAATCTCTTAAGGGAGTGGACCCGAAGTTTTTGAGGAACATGCGCTTTGCCAAGAAGCACAACAAGAAAAGCCTGAAGAGGATGCAGCCAACCAACGCAGAGTGCGAGAGCAGAGGCCATCAAGGCCCTTGTGAAGCTTGGAGCCATTAAACCCAAGATGCCAAAGGCCCCCAGCAGCAAACCCAGCCATCTGGCTTTCATCGCTCACCCCAAGCTTGGGAAGCAGAATAGAAGCTACATGGCTAAGGGTCGTAGGCTCTGCAAACCAAACCCCAAGGTTCAAAACCAAGGCACAGGCCACAGCTCCAGCTAAGGCCCAGGCTTCAGCTTCAGCTCAGGCTCCCATAGGTGCCCAGGCCCTTGTGAAGGCCCCATAGGAAAGGCTTCTGCTAATGTGAAGACAGACAGACTGGTGTGACATACCCATCTACATACTGTTGACAGATGACCTTTGTCCTATGCTGTTTTTACAAATAAACCTGAGGCAAGATCTGTTTAAAAAAAAAAAAAAATCTGGTAGAATTCTTCACTAAAACCAACCTGGCCCTGGGCTTTTGTGATTGTGAGATTTTATTTCCCCTTCCTTCCTTCCTTCCTTCCTTCCTTCCTTCCTTCCTTCCTTCCTTCCTTCTTTCTTTCCTTCCTTCCCTTTTCTTTCTTCCTTAAGTTTTTTGAGACAAGATTTCTCTGTTTCACTGACCTGGCTATTCTGGAACTTACTTTGTAAACCAGGCTGGCTTAAACTCACAGAGACTGAGTGCTGAGATTAAATGTCCACTTTATTGGGAAAGATTGCTTCTAGTTCCTTAGGGGTTATAGGTCTCTTAGAACTGCTTATCTGATCTTGGTTTAGCTTTGGTAAGTGGAATGTGTTGAGAAAATTATCCATTTTTTTTTAGATTTGCAATTTTGTGGAGGTTTTTAAAGTATGGCCATATGATTCTCTGGATTTCTTCAGTATCTGTTGTTGTTATATCCTTCCTTTCATTTCTGATTTTGTTAATTTGGATATTATCTCATCCTAAATAATGAGATATTGTCTCATCTTTTAGTTAGTTTGAATAAAGGTTGGTCTATCTTGTTGATTTTCTCAAAGAACCATCTCTTTGTTTCATTGATTCTTTGAATTGTTCTCTTTGTTTCTATTTTATTGATTTTTAGCTCTCATTTGTTTATTTCCTGCCATCTACTCCTTTCCGGTGTGCTTACTTCTTTTTATTCTAGAGCTTTTGGGTATGCTGTTAAGTCACTAATATGAGATCACTCCAATTTCTTTTTATTTTTTATTTATTTTTAATTTTTTTAACTTTTATTAGTTACACTTTATTCACTTTGTATCCCCCCCATAAACCCCTCCCTCCTGCCCTCCTAATCCCACCTTCCCTCCCCCTTCTTCACGCATGTCCCTCCCCAAGTCAACTAATAGGGAAGGTCCCCCTGTCCTTCCTTCTGGTCTTAGTCTATCAAATCTCATCAGGAGTGGCTGCATTGGCATCTTCTATGTCCTAGTAAGACTGCTCCCCCCTCAGAGGAAGATGATGAAAGAGCAGGCCAATCAGGTTATGTCAGAGGCAGTCCCTCTTCCCATTACTATGGAACCCACTTGGACACTGAACTGCCATGGGGCTACATCTGTGCAGGGGTTCTAGGTTATCTCCATGCATTGTACTTGGTTGGAGTCTCTGGAAAGACCTGTGTGTTCAAATTTTCTGATTCTGTTGCTCTCCTTGTAGAGTTCCTGTCCTCTCCAGAACTTACTGTTTCCCACTTCTTTCATAAGATTCCATGCACTCTGCCCAACAGTTGGCCATAAGTCTCAGCATCTGCTTTGATAGTCTGTAAAGCAGAGCCTTTCAGAGGCCCTCTGTGGCAGGTTCCTAACTTGTTTCCTGTTTTCTTCTTCTTCTGCTGTCCATTCTTTTTGCCTTTCTGGATGGGGATTGAGCATTTTAGTCAGAGTCCTCCCTCTTGATTAGTTTCTTTAGATATTCAGATTTTAGTAGGTTTATCCTATATTATATGTCTATATGAGTGAGTACATTCCGTGTGTGTCTTTCTATTTTTGAGACAGCTCACTCAGGATGATCCTTTCCAGTTCCTACCATTTACCTGCAAATTTCATGATTTTCTTGTTTTTCATTGCTGAGTAATATTCCATTGTGTAGATGTACCACAATTTCTGTATCCATTCTTCAGTTGAGGGGCATCTGGGTTGTTTCCAGCTTCTGGCTATTACAAATAAAGCTGCTACAAACATGGTTGAGCAAATGTCCTTATTGTGTACTTGAGCCTCTTTTGGATATATGCCTAGGAGTGGTATGGCTGGATCTTGAGGAAGCATTATTCCTAGTTGTTTGAGAAAGCACCAGATTGATTTCCAGAGTGGTTGTACAAGTTTACATTCCCACCAGCAGTGGAGGAGGGTTCCCTTTTCTCCACAATCTCTCCAGCATGTATTGTCACTTGAGTTTTTGATCTTGGCCATTCTGATGGGTATAAGGTGAAATCTCAGAGTCGTTTTGATTTGCATTTCCCTGATGAAAAAAATTTCAAGTCTCTGAAGAAAGAATTAGAATATATCAGAAGATGGAAAGATCTCCCATGCTCATGGCTTGGCAGAATTAACATAGAAAAATGGCCATCTTACCAAAAGCAATCTACAGATTCAATGCAATTCCTATCAAGTTACCAACACAATTCTTTACAGACCTTGAAAGAAAAATTCTCAACTTCATATGGAATAACAAGAAACCCAGAATTGCTAAAACAATCCTCTACAATAAAAGATCTTCTGGAGGTATCTCCATCCCTGATCTTAAGCTGTACTATTGAGCAACAGTAATAAAAACTGCATGGTACTGGCATAGAAACAGAATGGTGGATCAATGGAACCAAATAGAAGACCCAGAAATAAACCCACCAAATAGAAAACCCAGAAATGGACACCTGATCTTTGACAAAGATGCCAAAATCATACAATGAATAAAAGATAGCATCTTCAACAAATAGTGCTGGTCTAACTGGGTATCTACATGTAGAAAAATGCAAATAGATCCATATTTATCACTCTGCACAAAACTAAAGTCCAAGTGGATCAAAGACCTCAACATAAAACCAGACACATTAAATTGGTTAGAAGAAAAAGTGGGGAAGACCCTAGAACTCATTGGTACAGGAGACAACTTCCTGAACAGAACAGCAACAGCACAGGCTCTAAGAACAACAATTAATAAATGGGACCTCATGAAACTAAAAAGCTTCTATAAAGCAAAGGACACCGTCATCAAACAAAACGAATGCCTGCAGATTGGGAAAGAATCTTCACCAACCCTTTATCTGACAGAGGGCTAATATTCAGTATATATAAAGAACTAAAGAAGCTGAAAAGCAACAAACCAAGTGATCCAATTAAAAAATGGGGAACAGAGCTAAACAGAAAATTCTCAATAGAGGAATATAGAATGGCAGAGAAACACTTAAAGAAATGCTCACTCCAATTGCTTTATGAAGGCATTTAATGCTATGAACCTTCCTCTTCATGTTGCTTCCATTGTGCCCCCTAATTGGATATGTTGTGTATTCATTTTCATTGAATTCTAGAAAGTTTTTAATTTCTTTATTTCTGTCTTGACCCAGTTTTTATTCAGTACAAAGTTATTCAGTTGTCATGGGTGTGTATGCTTTCTGTTTCTTCTGTTGTTGATATCCAGCTTCAGTCCACAATTGTGAGATAGAATTATAAGGATTTATTTCAATTTCTTGTTTCTTGAAAACTTGATCTGTGTTCAAGTATGTGTTAAAATTTGGTAAAAATTTCAGGAGGTTCTTAGAAAAAAGTATACTCTTTTGTGTTTATGTGAAATGTTCTGTAGATATCTGTTTGGTCCATTTGGTTCATGGCATCTATTAGCTATTAATTTAGTTTTGTCTGAATGACCTGTCTATTGGAAAGAACATGGAATTGAAGCCTTCCTTATCAGTGTGGGAGGACTGATATGTGACAAAAGCTGTTGTAATATTTCTTTTATGAACTTGGATGCCTTTGTGTTTGGGGAGTAGTCATTTTGATGGATTTTTTCTTTAATGGTATGTAGTGTTCTTCTCCATCTTTTTTGATTAGTTTTGGTTTGAAGTCTATTTTGTTAGGTATTATAACTATACCAGATTGCTTCTTATGTCCATTTGCTTGACATACCTCTTTCCAAACCTTTATTCTGAGATAATGTCTATCCTTGATGTTAAAGTATGTTTTTTTTTTTGGATGCACCGTAAGTATGGGCCCTGTTTCCACATACCTCCTGTTAGTTTGTGTCTTTTGGGGGGGAAATTGAGACCACTCAAATTGAGATCTATTAATGGCCAATGAATTGGTTTTTTTTCTGTTGGTGGTGGTGGTATGTGTCTGTGTGTGAGTGTGCATGTGTGTGGTGTTTGTGTGTTTGCTTCCCTTCTTTTGGCCTTGCTTATGGGAGAATATTTCCAGTGTTTTTATAAGTATAGTTAACCTCCTTAGGTTGGAGTTTATCTTCTATCACCTTCTGTAGTGCTGGATTTATAGATATTGTTTAGATTTGATTTCATCATGGAATATCTTATTTTCTCCATCTATAGTGACTAAAATTTTGCTGTGTATAGTAGTCTGGGCTGGTATCTGTGGTCTCTTAGAGACACAGCACATCTGTCCAAGTCCTTCTGGCTTTTAGCATCTTCAGCGAGAAGTCAGGTATATTTCTAATAGGTCTGGCATTATATATTACTTGGTCTTTTCCCCTTGCAGTTTTTATTATTCTTTTTTTCTTCTATGTATTTTGGTGCTTTGATTATTATGTGGTTAGGAGACTTTCTTTTTCTTCTCCAATTTATTTGGTGTTCTGCGTGCTTCTTGTGCCTGTATAGGAATCTTTTTCTTTAGGTTAGAAAAATTTTCTTCTATGATTTTTGTTGAAAATATTTCCTGGACCTTTGTGCTGAGATTCTTCTTTTTCCTCTATTCCTACTATTCTTAGGTTTGATTTTTTCATACTGTCCCAGATTTTCTGGATATTTTGTGTCAGGAATATTTTAGATTTAAGAATTTCTTTGACAAATGTAATAATTTCTTCTATCATATCTTCTACTACTGAGATTCTCTGTTTTGTTTCTTATATTTTGTTGGTGAGGCTTGCTTCTGCAGTTCCTGTTTAAATTCCTTAAGTTTTCATTTCTAGAATTTCCTCAGTTTATGTTTTATTTATTGCTTCTATTTCCATTTTTTAGGTCTTGAACAGTTTTATTTGTTTCCTTCACCGGTTTTGCTTGTATGTTCTTAGCTTTCCTTAAGGAATTTATTCATTTCCTTCAATTGTTTGTGTTTTCTTTAAGGGATTTATTAATTTCCTCCTTAAGAATCTCTATCATCTTAGTATGGGTGGTTTTAAGGTCTTTTTTGTGTGTGTGTACTTCAGCTATGCTGTAATATTCAGGGCCTTCTGTCATAGGATAACTGGGCTCTAGTAAAAACATATTGTTCTGGCTGTTATTAAGTGTGTTCTTACGCTGGCATCTAGACATCTGGGTTTGGGATGATTATAGGTCTAGTTGCTGATTTTTGTGTTTTTCTGTGTTGGGTGGGTATTTTGTTCCTTGGTTTCTGTTTCCTCTCTGGAGTTTTGGAGTGTGTGATGGCTGTGTTGCCTGTTTTATTGGCCTGCTCAGTTGGTATATTCACAGGGAATGCTTGCTGATGTTGAAGAATGGGATGCAGGCATACATGGGGGAGGGGTTTAGCAGGGAGGTGGCCTGTGGGATCCCCAGGAGATGTGGGCAGAGAGGGAAGGGAGGCTGCAGCTGGTGATTGTTTTTGTTTTCATTACTTTATTTACTTATTTTACAACCCAATGGGAACTTCCGCTCCCTCCTCTATTCCCAGTCCCTCCCTCTCACCTCCCCTTCCTTCCTCCTATGCCTCCCTCCCCTTATTCTCAGAGAAGGAAATACCTCCCATGAATATCAACCCACCTTGGTGTATCAAGTAAGACTGGCACATCTTCTTCCGTTAAGGCTAGATATTCAGTTAAGGGAAAGGGATCCAAAGGCTGGCGACAGAGTCAGAGGCAGCCCTGATCTTGCTGCTAGAGGTCCCACATGAGGACTAACCTGTCCACCTGTTGCATATGTGTGGGAGTCCTAAATCCATCCAGTGGATACTCTCTGGTTGGTGGTTTGGTCTCTGTGAGCCTCTATGGGTCCAGGTTAGTTGAAATAACCTTGTTCTGAGGAAATAAATTTCCAGTCTCAAACAAACAAACAAACAAACAAACAACAATGTAATATAGTTCTGGTTATTTAGAACATCTCTGGATTTCTCATTACATGTATAAATCACACACATTTCAGACATAGCTGAGAATACGACACAAGCCTTTAACCCCACCACTAAAGTTTAGGGGCAGACTTAGATAGAGTTTTAGGCCATGCTGGCCTACACAGAGAGTTCCAGGTCAGCCAGGGGAATGTAGTAAGACCTTATATCAAACAAACAAACAAAAACCCAAAACAACAACAACAAAAAACCACAAATTTGTGGACACCCTAATTGGAGGTGCTTTTGAAACACTTTGAGCACTCAGTTGACAATTAAAAGTAAGTGAAATAAATGCAAGAAGACAGAAAAGAGAAGCATCCTCTCAGGAAGGAAAATCTGTACAGCGTCTAGGGGAGGAGATAACCCTGTGAGCTGCCTAGGGTGCTCAACGCCACTTTTTTCCTGACCGTGACCTGAGGGGATGCCACTGAGAAAAGCCAATGTATCAGACAGGGAAAAGCAGCCGTGAGGTCCGCCGCGGCAGAGTTGACGTTACTGTCCCAAACCACCCCTTGGCAGGTGAAGATGTGCAGTTGGGGCTCATGGTTCAGTGCTTTCACTGGAATCTTCAAGGTTTTACTTGCTGCTTCAATCATGACCTGATTTGGGCCTCTGGGACTATGCCTTGCCAGCTCCTTTCGTGAATTTAATTTTAGTTCAGAGATGATTTGAATAAAAACTGATTGCTTAGGTAATCAGTGCTAAGGAAACATATGGGAGAGAGTCGCACGCACAGAACACACACGGTGTCAAATATTCACTAGGAAGACATGGCTACATTTTTGGCAAAGTTTACGTAAAGTTATGTTTTCTGTGCTTAATGCCTTTTTCTATATACAGAGTAATTTCCCAGGATACCTACTAGACGATTTTTCCAATTTTTATTTTTATATTACTTTGTCCTCTACTTTAGGTGTATGTGTGTGGGCCTGAGTGAGTACATGTGTGTCATATGAACACGGGTGCTTATGGAGGCCAGGGCTTTGGATTCCATGCTCTAGAGTTACACGTAATTGTGAACCATCTGATGTAGGTGCTTGAAATTGAACCCAAGAGCAAAAGCTGGAGCAGCCAGTGATCCTAAGCACTGAGCCATTTTCACAGCCACTACTGTGTGTGTGCACGTGTGTGCACGTATGTGTGACACCTGCACATGAGTGCAGGTTCTCCTGAAGGGTAGAAGAGGGTGTTGAATCTCCTAGCACTGGTGTTACAGGCAGCTGTGAGCTGCCCCATGTGGGTGCTGGGGACTGAACCTGGGTCTGTGGTAAGAGCTGCATGGTCTCTGAAGCACCGAGTCATCTCTTCAGCTCCTGCCTCTGTTCATGTTTGCAGGTTCTGAGAAGCTGGGGCTCTGCGCAGAGATGGTAAAACTGATTCAAATGGATTATTTCCAAAGTCCCAATGAGGCAGCACAGTCCCTTTCCTGCCAAGATGCCCTGATTCCTGGGATTTCTGTGAAGCCTTTGAACTTTTGGAGATCTCGGTGGGAATGAAGAACACACTGGTATTTGGGGTTTGGTAAAACATCTTGGACTCTTTCTGAAACAGGACATCAAATGCCTTTTTTGATCTTGTGGGACTTGAGTGTACCCCAAGGGACATTTAATCCCTGTGCCTTGGAGAAGATCGTTCTTAAGTCATGAAGTGGTTGTCCTGAAACTGTCGATTAATGCTCGGCATTTGATTAATAAAAAGAAAAATTATTAAGTCTTCTGAATCATTTAATGAAGCACCATGAGTTCTTCCGTGCACTTCATTTCATTTCCTCTGTCCCAAGGGTCAAAACCAGGTGGTTCTAACAGTAAGTCAAGCCAGAGTATTGGTGCATTTGTCTGTTGTTTTTGATGTACAATACTGTGACTGTGAGACGGTCCTAAAATTATCCAAAAATACTGTGTATTGTTTCTGCCTACAGTGATCACAGGATAATATTTTGATCTCAACTATTACTACTCCACTGTTGCTGTGGTAAGAGTCCTCTGTCTGCTCTTTTGGGTAGCCACTCACAGTTCTCATCAGCACTCACAGGACACAGTCCTCCCTGTTGCTGGGTAGTTCATGGTAGTGAAGTTGTCATTATCTAGGGACACTATGTGACAGTAATTTGAGCAAGGCCGGCCTTCCTTGGAGTGTATTTTGAGGATTACTTCTACACACCTAGCTGTATCAGAATAATGCTAATTCAAGCCCTCAACTAACGCAGAGGTTCATGGGGCTAATAAAGTCTTTGGCTTATAAATTGCTATAATTTCACAGGCACACAAATCTGAGAGATGAGTATACTTTAAAAGAAGTAGCATTGTAGAGGACACAGAGATAATTTAGGAGCTGGCACAGGCAGGGGTCAAAGAGCAAACATAGGTGAGGCAGACCTCAGGGGACAGTGATACTTGGTTTGTAAAGAGGCAGCGTTAGTGGTGAAGTCAAGAGTCTTGAGCTGGGCTGGAAGCATGTAGTTCTGAAGGAAACCTGTCCTCATGCTTGAGTGCAAGCATTTCCTGCAGCTCCACTCTGTGCTCAGACATCTGGGTCACATGTCGTTGTAGTTACTTTTCCTGTTGCTAGAACCAAATATCAAATCAGAAACAGCTCAAGGAGGAGATGGGCACATTTTGACTCATGGTTTCAGGGCAGAGTCCATCATGAAGGGCAAGAGTGGTCTCACAGCTGTGGCAATGTGGGCCCTGGGGCTGTTTGTGGAGCTTCCACATTTGGGAGGATTGTGAAGCAGACGGGATCATTCTGTGCTTAGCTGCCTGACTTCATTTTCTCTTTCTCTGTTTCTTTCTTTGTTTCTTTCTTTCTCCTCCTCCTCCTCTTATTCTTCTTCTTTGTTATTTGGAGACAGGGTTTCTTTGTGTAGCCTTAGATGTCCTGGATTCGCTTTGTAGACCAGACTGGCCCAAACTCACAGAGATCTGCCTGCTTCTCCCTCCTTGAGTGCTGGGATTACAGGCGTGCACCATTGTGTCCGGTGATTCATTTTCTCCTTCTATTCAGTCTGGGACCCTGGCCCCTGGAATTTACTATCCATATTCAGGTAGTCTTCCATTGTCAGTTACTCAGCTCTGGACATGCCCTCACAGCACACTCACTGGTGTGCCTCACTAATGCCCGAGGTGCTTCTCAACCCAGTCCAATAGATAACCACACCAACTATCACACGTACTTTGTCATGAGTCTCCATGCTAAAAATTACATGACAGCTGTGTGTATTTTTATGGTTTAAACTATTTGGGAAGTCAGATGCTGTAATGGAGAACATGACACAAGCATGAGCAAAATTATAATGTGTATCTCTAGTAAAGGCACTCGGAGAGATAGTAACCAGTCCCAGAGTCTATACAAACAGCTAGCAGTCATCACAGAAAAAAGGATCAAAGCAGAAAGACATTCAGGACAGAGGTGTCATCATGGGTCAGGACATGCAGACAGGAGGGAAGAGTTTGCTCACAAGCCAGAAAGACTTTACCACTGAAAGGAAGGAAGGAGAATGAAAGCTGAGGCTGCAGAGGTTATTTAAGAACTACCTCACGTTTGGTTTCTATCTAATGAGATGTAGGAATCTTCAAAGATTCACATGATTGGATTTGCACTTTAGGATACTGGGATGGTGTGTTCCCAAGACTTTGTAGGGCAGTCTGCAGAAAATGGCACCCATTTCAAGGATGTTTCAGACATCCACTAAAGGCGTTTTGAAGGCCTGAAGTGAAGGAAGTGAAAACTTGAGTGCAAAGTGGACTGGTTTAATGACCCCATCACATGTGGCCGGTTAGGGACATGGAGGTCCAAGAATCACTCTTATTCCTGTAACTGTGGCTGAAGAGATGGCTCAGAAGTTAAGAGCATTTGCTTCTTTTGCAGAGAATCAGAATTCTGTTCGCAGCATCCATACTGGACAGTTCACAACCACTCATAACTCTATTTCCAGTATCCATCACCCTCTTCTGGCCTCTGTGGGCACCCACACTTGTGTGGAGGTCACTCACACCTACTCATATATAAATATAATAAAAGCAAATCTTTTAAAAAGTACGGAGGCAGGGATGGTACCTCTGGAGAGTTCAGTATTAGCAAAGATGCTAAGGGGTTGCTGGGTACCAAATGACCATGAGTGGAAATCTGAAGCTGTGATCTAAAAGAAATCTTTCTTCCCTTAAGTAATTTCTCTCACATGTTTGCCCCAGTGACAAAAAGTCTAACAGATGATCTGTGATTGGTTCTTGTTATGGTTTGATTACTTAACTGTTGGCCAGAGGTCCACCTTGGATAGTCTCTGAAGCCAAAGAATATTCAAAGAGTGATGTGGGTAAAAGAAGACAAGTGTTGGGATCTGAGATACAGAGCAAGCCATGGAGATGGCAGAGAGACATTTCCCAGGACTGGAGTGGCCATTTTTTCTAGAAAGGGCCATTGCCCTTAGGGTGGTACTTGTAGGACACAGTAGAGACTATCAGCGTTCCTGGGCATTGTCACTGTGTGGATCACTCCCTGACGCCGTCCTGTGTCTCCCAGAAGACCAGCAGCCATGCTGCTCTGTGTCGCCTTTCTGTGCAGAGGGTTTCCATTCAATAGAAAGCCTAGGCTTGCTTTCTCTTCAGCCTGTCTCTGATGGGAGCGGGCAAACTCAACTCTGGCCAGACACAAATACTTAACGTGTGTGACTGAAATCAAACTGCCTGCGAAGGCTGGTGTATACAGGGGGACAAGGGCACAGTCGGAGGAGCAACTGTATTTACGGCGAAACGGTAACCACTGAACAAGCCATCAAACAATACTCTGCTGCTTTCTTCCCTACCCAGCTTTCCTAGTCTTTGGTGCTCAGCCCCACCATCACTTTGTCAGTAGTTAATTTTATCCTTGAAACCGTTGGAGTAGCTTGTAGCTGCGAGCAAATAGATATGACAGAGGCTGGAGTGTAAAGAGCCTTTTGTCTCTAACGGAAAAAACTGAGAGGCCAGGACACATGCACCGTGGGGACAGGGATGATGTCATCGTTTCGAGGCATCCGCTTGGCTTCCCTTTTAAACTGGGTCAGCCCCTCATCACACATTTAAAGGTGAAAAATCACTCCAGGGTTTCGCTGTTTCCTGACACAACCCTGATGTGTTCTCTGAGGACAGAGGAAGAAGGCCTTTGCTACGGTCCTTTGGATTTTGTGGGTCTCTAGGGTTTGTGGGTTTGCCAGAACACTCGATTTGTACCATGCAGCAGGTGTCTGTGATGCTGGAGGAATCTGGTCAAAGCCTGTGCTCATTGTTACTGAGAGACAGGGTGATAAAAGCTGGTCTAAATAATTGCTGGCAATTAGGATTTAGTTGGCCTTTGGCTTGGTTTTTCTCCATATGGTTTAGGTTTTGTGGCTGTGTTTCTCTAGCTCTGAGCAATTGCAATAGAATGAAAGATTGAGAAAATAAAAATAAAACATTATTTGAGAATTTCATCCATCCCAATGTTGTAAGTAAATAGGTTTTATTTATTTATTTTTTATTTTTTTAAAGAAATCAAGAGTATGCTTGAGGCCATGTCAATATCTGTGGGCCATGCTGCTGCCGGAAGCCATATTGATCTGAGTGGCTGTATTGCCACCTGATGCTATGGAGGATGTCTGGCCTATGCTGCTGCCATCGAGGATTCACCTGGGTCTGTTGTCCTACTGTAGCCAAGGTCTGTTGATGACCATGGCCCATGTCACCACTGAAAGCCATGTGGATGTCAGCGGTCTGCACCACCACCTGAGACTACAGTGAGGTCTGTGGTCAGGGCCTACTAGGGCCTTCTCTGTGTCTATGGTCCTGCTGCAGCAGGGGGCTGTGCTTGTGGCCCATGCTCCCGCTGACTGTGAAGAATAAAGAGGCTACTTTTGCTGTGCTATCCATGGCTGCAGATGCAGCCGAGAGGGAGGGACATAGAAGGCTTCTATAACAATCCCTACCCCTTCCAACAGCCCCCAGAGTAACAGCCTAGACAGGAGGTCACCAAAGAGAACTCTTAAAAAGTGTGACAAAGTTGCAGAAGCGCTCCACAGTTGATGGCTTCTGGTAGAGTGTGGGAGCAGAAGGACTCAGTTTTATTTAGGGGGCAGGCCAGTAAGAATTTGACCATGCTCCAGTGAGTATATGGATAACACAAAGTAGAGTTTCTTTCTTTCTCTTTCTTTTTAACTTCTTTTTTTGGGGAGGCTGGAAGAGGCCACAAGGTGGGTTAGACATGGAAGGACTGGGAAGGGATTGTGATTGGGCTGTATGACATGAAACTCCCTGAGAATCAATAAAAATGTTATGTGTGTGTGGGGGAACAAATCAAGAGTACAATACTTTATGTTAGAAAGTACATTAAATGTTCAAACTAGAGACACAGGATGAACAAGATCCATTCTTGAATGTATGTTTAGTAGAGAACAAAGATTGCGCCATTCCACTTGGAGAGATATCTTGTAACCACAGAAAGAAAAGGGAAGGACAGAGGGATAGAGTGAGGAGAGAAAAAGGAAGAGAAGCGAGGAGAGAGAAAAAGAGATGAGAGTGGGACATGGGGGGGGAGGGAGATGGGAGGAGATAGGGAAGATAAGGAAGATAAGAAGGGAGAGAAGAGGGGAGACAAAGAAACAAAAGGCAAGGTACGAGAGAAGAAAGGAGAGAGCAGAGAGGGACAGAGGAGTGAGAAAGGAGATAGGAAAAGGACACAGGGAGAGGGAAAGGGAAAGGGATAAAGTCTATGGAACAGAGGGGAAGAAGGCAGAGATTTCATAACTCACACCATCCTCCCCAGCTGAATTCTCCTTTCTTCTCCAATGCCCAATTGTTGGTTTGTAATTACACATCAACTTTTAAAATGTAGGCAGGTGCAGTCGCAAATACAACTTGATGCATAATTGGCATTATTATGCTTGGCATTTCCAAATTTAATTCTAATTACAGAATTAGCTGCTGTATTGTATCAGAAAGAAAAGAAAGTGTTTTAATTTAACATTTTAATAGGAAGCGTGCGCATATTTACCAACTTCATTATAAAGCTATCATCAAGCAGTGTTTGACTATCTATGCCGTGAAACACAATGAGCTTTTTGATGGACGATGCTGTAGTCTTAATAGAAACACGTTTTATTCACGGCACGCATTCTTCAGTCAGTCCTCGGGTGTCCTCTAGTGGACGTAAGTAGTAAGTAACTAGTAAAGCAGGAGAAAGCAAAGTGCTTTTCACATATGTTCTGACATAAATACAGTGACAAAAATGTAGAATTTTTTTCTTACCAACTTAATGCAATGACCACATAATATGTCATATAATTTTCTTTTTTCTTCCTTCCTTTCTTTTTTTTCTTTCTTTTCTCGAGAACAGAGTCTTACTACGCAATTTTGGCTGGACTGGAACTCTCTATGTAGATCAGGATGGCCTCAAACTCACAGAAATCCACCTGCTTCTGCCTCCTGAGTGTTGGAATTCAAGGCCAGTGTAACTATAAATGAAAAAAAAATGTCACATATCAGTATAGGTAAGAGTCAATTGACAAATATGATGACCGTATACCGTACAGACAGATATAATTGTTATATTAAATGGAATAATGAGACATCATGTACCAACGATGTCCCTCAAGACAGGAGAAGCACCAGCTGCTCTTGCAGAACACCAGAGTAAGATCCCCAAACCCACACTGGGTGGCTCACAGCTGTCTGAACTCCCGGACGAGGATATCTGACGCCCTCTTCTGGCTGCAGAGGACTCTGTGCTCAGGTGCACATCCCACCTCCCTGTAATGATTTTTAAAATTAGCATTAAAAAATATTAAAGAAAACAGCAACATGGAAACAAGAAAAACAAACAGAAAAGCTAGGCTGTGTTTCAGTTTGTCCTTTTTTTCCCCTCAGTGGCAAATTGCACCCCAAAAGTCAGAGTAATAGAGCCCTGTGAGCCCTGCCCGCTCTCAGCCTCCTAAGCTGCCTGTCCTAGCCAGCTAGTCAGGTTTGCAGGTCTTCCTGAGGCAAAGCAAAGCAAAGCAGCGCTTCTGGGGTCTTGTCCAAACTGCATGCTCAATAAATATTTACGCTCCGGTTTCTAACTGTCCAAAGAGTTCTGAGCCTTTGGAAAGACATCCTGCGAAATACGAGCTTTGTATGCAAAAGAGTACTTTCTATCTGCTTTCAAAGTAAATTATCCCAAAGCACCCCTTTCCCTTCTAAAACAGAGACAATCGCTTTCTCAAACTTTATTGTCTTAAACACCTGCACAAAGGATCACTTCTCCCCAAACCATCAATTTACACTCAATTCTGAAACATTTTGCTATTTTACTAGAAATTGACATGTGACTCTTGAGTTTGTCAAGGGTCAGCCTGTATGTTAATGGTCTGAACTTTAAATTTGAATCAAAAACAGTTCTCACTTTTTAAATAGAAAAGCTACGTTTGAAGTACTCAGAACCATGCAGACCCAGCAAGTCTGCCCCACAAGATGTCACTATGGGACCAAGAAAATGTAGTCACAAGGGTGCATTTATCTGACTCTGACCTTATTTTTCAAAATTGATCCAAAGACATTTACACACAGGGATATGATCTTAGGCCTAAGGGTACCTATGAATTGATTCAATTTATAGATACTAAATAGCCCCTCTACCTGTATGCCAGCAAGCATACCTGTTTATCTTTGTGCCAAAAACCTTAATTGGATGCTTCCAAAGGGAAAAGTAAAACTGGTCATGTAAAAAATACACAGAAGACTGTAGTTGAGATTATTTATTAGACACATTTTCTGAGGGTGGTGTCATGCTGTTGGCAGCCTGATCATCTCGCTGGGTATGTGGGATGCTCAGATTGAGTCTGTTAGTGGACTTAGGGGTCTAACAAGGCAGATCTGGCCATCCATCCTCACTACGCCACATAGAAAATGAAGATTGATTCAGTGTGGCTGTACTGAAAAGAGGGACAATGGGATTCAGTGGCCTCCCAAGTCCATCTTCTGTAAAGGGTCAGGATGCCCACCTCCGAGTCTCTTCTGTAGGTCATGTGGTAAATTGTGAAATCTTCTCCATGGACACAGGTTTTTCTTGTGCTAATCGCAGGATCAGCCTTCTCCCAGCAGGAACTTCCTGGGGGATTTCTGATTTCTTGGGGTCTATTCTTAATAGTCTGATAGTCAATGAGGGAAGCACAAATGTATCTTGTGAATACATCTATTCCTGCCATACAGGCCCATTACAACTACATAGGCATTTAATGAGGGTGACGATTAAGGACAAATTCTGAGGGACGTCTGATGATGAACAAGATGATGCTTATTTGTTCTCTGTTTCTGTTTTTAAGTGAGCCCCAGGATAAGAAAGAAGCTGTGAGGGAGATCAGAGCCCAGAACCCACCTTAGCCACTGGCAGCTTAACTAACCAGTGTGAGTCAGCTTTGTAAGTGTGGATGTAATCGCTCATGGTTTCTGCTGGAGTAAGCTAAGACCACAAATGTAAGGCAACTAGATGGAAGAGGTTGGGGCTCTAGGGATGGCTCCCTGTTATAGAGCACCTGCTGCTGTTCCAGAGGACTCAGGGACTTGATTAAGCACCCACAAGGCTGCTCACAGGGAGTAAGTTCAGTCCTAGGGAACCATGCCCTCTTCTGGCCTCCTCAGGCACTGCATCCATGCCATGTACAGTCATCCATGAGGGCAAAACTTCCACACACAAAATAACAAGAAACAAGAAAACATTCAGTAAGCTGTGGTGCTTCTTATTAATTCGGAAAAAGGAGTGTTAATGAGAATCACATTGAATGCGTTGAGCATAGCCATAGCAAATGCTAAGACTTGAATCATGGAATTCTTGTTTTAAAACTTAAATGTAGGCACAATGGTTTAAATGTTTGGAATAACTGATAGTCTGTCATGGCCTCTAATCAAGATTGTGTTTGTTTAACTTAGCTACTCGTGTGAAGAATAAACAGCTCTGGCCCTGCTTTTGTCATGATTCTCCTCAGCTGGTGACTGGAACCAAAATTCGCCTTCAGCCTGGCAGCTGCACCTAGTTAAACAGCATTTGGCCAATTGTTACTCAAACTGTGGGATTTCCTCTCATCCCCTCCTGTTGATCTGGCCATGCTACATAGTATGCTTCTCCTATTTTTAGGTCTCCACTAGCTCCCCAAGGCTCCTAGGATAAACTGAAAACATGGCTGACATCTGCAGCTTGCCCAATTAGTAGAATCAGCCTCAGATGTCGAAGCCAGGGTGTTCTCCCAACAGCTCATCAGCCACACTTCACCAAAGGAGGATCTGATCGCCTCGCAGCTGGAACCAACTTCCTCTCTGCAGAACTTCTCCTGAGGTACTGAGCCAGGGCCACAGTCCAAGTCTCTTTGCTCTCTGGCATCAGTTCTGGGTCAGGTGGAGGATGGGCTACTTCCTTCCACTCACATGTTCTTAAAGACAAAGGCCAGGCTCCATCAGAGAATTGCAGAGAAGCCAGTTACCCAAAACATCTACCTTGTGTCTGTGCAAAGACTTCACAGGGGTAAAGAAACTTTCATTTTTTTTTTATTTAATACTTTTTACTTTTTAACATTTTTTTTTTCTTTTTTAACCTTTGACAATAGGGTTTTAGACTGAAACCCAGGCAAGCCTGGAACTCACTATGTCACCAGCTTGACCTTACCTTGATTCTCCTGCCTCTGCCTCCTGAGTTCTGGAATGGCAGGCATGCACTGCCATGACTGACTTCTCTAGAATTTTTTTTTAAGTATGACAATTAAGTACAATAAAAGCGTCCAATATTGCTAATAACTCTTATACTCCAGAGTATGCTCTGCTTTGAAATGCAGAATCCCAGGCCTTATCTGTTCAGACTTCCTTGGCTGGAACCTGCATTATACAAGAGTCTCATAGCTCTCCTGTGAAGAGACACTGAAGATTGAGGAACAATTTCCCCCTCGTTATGCTGGGATCAAACCTGGGGCTTTGCATATAGTAGGCAAACACTCCACCAGTGAGGTTCCACTGGCCTTCGCACTGAGGAACACCTCCTGAAGCTGTGTGGCAAAGAGCCTTCTGCAAGCAGCATGCACAGCTCTGGTGCATTTCCCAATGCCCAGATGGAGCTCCACGAGCGACGATTTCCAGTGCCTTTCTTGGAAGTGTGTTGGCTTGAGTTTGTTTGACAAGAGCTTCATTTTATAAAATGGGATGGAGAGAGATTTTCACTTCATTATTGTTTGTAGTTTAGGAATGCATCCGTTGAATGCATTTAGCAAAAAGGAAATATTTGTCAATAAATAGGCTAGCTTTGCCATTTGTTCTATTGTATTGCAGTTGCATACATGTCTCCTCCTTCCCCCCAAGCAAACGTGACACATCCACCGGGTTAACAAAAAGGGAGGGATGTATAGAACACTTGGACTGTCTTGATAGCCCATCTGCACAGTGACATTTTCCGTGTATCCTTCCAGAGAAGTTTATGCATATTCCTGCAAGTAAGAATATATATATATACAATTTATCCATTTAAATGCAGTTTTGCACCTATGTTTATGTTTATGTAGCTATTAAAAGGTCCACAGCTATGATAGATTCTGTAAATTGATTTTTTGTTTTTTATTTTTCCCCAAGCTTTCAATTTGTTTTTCAGAGTTTTTATAAGCGGACAAAAAATGTTAGTAAAACTTGATGATTATGAAGTTAACAAGTAGGAGTTACTTTGCAAAATTTAGTCCTCCCTTTCATAACAGATAATCTTGTGATTTTTTTTCTCACAGAATCACTACCCAGTAGGTGCTGTGTAGAGCCTGGGGAGACATGATGAACATACACCCTAGATGTCAGGGTGTATGCTACACTCTCCTTTCCAAAGCCTATTGAAAAGGCTATTCGGTTCATTTTCAAGTCTATGGACTCTTCTGTAATCTACTGATGTAATCTCCTTCTTGAAAATGCTAAGGAGGCATTTATAGTTTACAACAAATAAGAATTAATCACTACGTAAAACAATGAGAAAGGGAAGATGGCATTTCTATCTGGTTAGGCGATGGTTCCAAGCATGGTAGAAATGAATGCAGTCCTCTACTGAGGAAAGCAGAAGCAAAAAATAAGAAAATGACAAAGGGCTATTGATAGGACATGAACACTGAAGGAAAGCTCGTTCTCACTGTGGGAAGGAGGGAAGGAGCACATTGCAGGGAAAAGCTTCTCAAAGGCAACCACTTGAGGAAAAATTCATTGAGAAGAGCACTAGTCTACCTTCCATCTCCAACGCAATGGGCTGGGAAAGAATCAAATAGAAGCATTTTTTATCACACACACTTTAAGTTAGATCCCAACCAGGCAGACCCAGAGTGTGAGAGCTTGTCTGCAGAGATGGTTGAGTGTAGAAGGAGGCTGGCCACTGTCATGCAAGGAACTGAGGAAGGATGGCTCAGGATTGCAGAAATATACAGAGAAAATTGTAATCCTGACACTGTAAAAGTAACTTTTATTTGCCTGATGTAATTGTCATCTCTGAGGCTTACTGCCTTTGTCTGCTAACTTAGGCCTAGTCCTGGAAGCTTCTAGCCTCCATACAATCTTATCTAGACCTATAATATTGTCAGCTTTTGAGACTTACTGCTGAATAAGCTCACCTGTTCTCATTCTTTTTCAACTCTGGCTGGCTGGTTCAATTCAGCTGTTCTGGCTCCTCTCCAAGCTGGCTGATTCAATCTGGCTTGTCTTAACTTCTGACTGAACTGCTCTGCTTGGCCTTATACTAACTTTGGCAATGTGTTCTAATCTTTTGGCTCCTTTTCATCCTCTCACTTATTCTGTCTTCACCTGTGTCTAGCTTGTTCTGTCTTTGCAATCTGTCAGATCTTTCTCTGACTTCACACTTTGTCTGACTCTCAATTAGAAATCGCTTTCAAATGTGGGTGCTTCCTTCTACCAACTAAGTTTACTTTCATTGTTTGGAATTAAAGGTGTGTATTAAAGGTGTGTCTGCATTCCAGCTAAATCACCCAGACCTAGAAGGTCTTTGGATGTGAGCAGAGCAACCAAGTTACTAGATTAAAATTCATCTACATGACACAATTGGGGAAGGTCCACTCTTGAGGTAAGGGTTGGTGAACAGCACTGAATAATCCCTTCACGCAAGGTAGTACAATCACTCTCTACAAACTCAAAGTTGAATTCAGTCTCATCGAGTCAGTTCATCAAGGTTTCATTGACAATTAAAGCCTTGATTATTTGTGATAGCCTTCAAAGTGAGGAGAAGCAGTTCAGAAAAGATCTGGACATAGCTGGACTTGAGTTTCATCTGTAGTTAACAGCTAGCATACTGAAACAGCAGGACTTGGAGGGAGCCATCAGAAAGAAGTGCAAGCATTTTCTCAGGTTTTCACATGGGCCATAAGAAAGTGGACCTTCAGTTGCTGTGAGTCGGAGTTTACTTGTTCCCCAAACATGTACCTTTACAAAGAAATTCAGCCATCTTTTCACACCGTGTATTTCTTAGTCTGCAGAGGTACCAGAGCACTATCTCCCCAGCCCCAAAGTGCATTTTTATGTTAAAGCATTTGAGTGCTTTTGGAGATTTAAACCTTTACCTTAGAAGTGTTCTTTTTTTGAAAGGAAAAATGGCCATAGTGTTTCCTAGAGGAATAACAAAATGAAATGTCACAACCGAGGAAACAATTTAGCTGGAGATTTTGTATGTATGTGTACCTTTCTGTATGTCTGAGAGATAAATCTATAAGGGGAAATGTCATTTGGGCACTACATTTTTATGTTCTGGAAAAATGGTAGAAAAGGGATGAATAATTGACCTTGGCCATTTTCTGTTTTCCTTGCTTTCTCACGCCTGCAAATAAAAGGCATAAATATTAAAAGAACTGAGTCAAGCTGCCTCGGAA
This sequence comes from Psammomys obesus, assembly GCF_907164565.1. Lineage (NCBI taxonomy): Eukaryota > Metazoa > Chordata > Mammalia > Rodentia > Muridae > Psammomys > Psammomys obesus. Next base: position 6,427,874 of record NW_026592732.1, read on the forward strand.
GAGGTTGTACTCTAATGGGCATACACATTGAAGAATATTGGCCAAATTGCTCATTATCTTCATCCCCTAAGAGTGCCTTGGTGTGGCTCTGTGACATCATCATGTGGTGGTAGCGGACTCTCTGACATTGCTGTCTTGCTGTCTTAACCCTGGGTAAGCCACACTTTGAACAAACCTATATGACTCAGCTTGGGTAAATTTATACATTAGGGTTGGAGTGTTTTTTGCCTAGCATGGACTAACTCTTCTTCTCACAGACAGTCATTAGGAATTTCCCCTGCTATGAAGCTGTCTGCAGTGTGATTTGAAAAGAATAAATTTACACAAAATGGATCCAAATAACACATTTTCACCAGCCCAGTGTTTCCTCTGAGGGTGCTTGTTGTACACAATATTATTTAGTTGCCTCTGGAGTCATCTAGGCTGTGGAGGCCCCTGGAAGGGAGGAATGTTAGCAGACCTGCTTTATTCAAAGGCTTACTTTACCTCTGAGAGTTGGCACCAGGAATTAGGGAGACAGTTAATGAGAAGGCAGAGGATGTGAGTTAAAAACAAGTTGTTGAAGACACAAGACACTATCTTATCTGGATTTTGTGTATGTGTGCTCTGGGAAGCTAGAGGTCAGCTTCATAGCAGAGGAAATTACTGAAGACAGTCTGTAAGAGGAAGAGTTAGTCCTTGCTAGGCAAACAACACTCTCTAATGCATAATTTACCCAAACTGAGCTGTATAGATTTGTTCAAAGTGTGGCTTACCCAGGATTAAGCTAGCAAGACAGCAATGACAGAGAGTCCGCTAACACCACATGATGATGTCACAGAGCCACACCAAGGCACTCTTAGGAGGATGAAGATAATGAGTGATTTGGTCAATGTTCTTCAATGTTTGTGCCCATTACAGTATAACCTCTTCCAAGGCAGCTTGAGTACATCAGGTGCCGTCTTCTTTATTTTGAGACACGCTGTGTCACCAGCCTGGGATTCACCAGGTAGGCTAGGTGGCTGTCAGCCTGTCTCTACATCTTCCCTGCTGGCATAATATGCTTGTGGCCCTGTTGCGGTTTGAGTAAAAAATGTCCCCCATAGGCTCATGTATTTGAATAACTGGTTCCCAGTTTGTGGTGTTATTTATGAAGGTTATGGTACCTTTAGGAATTGGGTCCTTCATAGAGGAAGTACGTCATTGAGGGGCAGGCTTTGAAGGTTTACAACCTCATCTCACTTTCTATTTTCTTTTTTGTTTCTTTTTCCTCTTCTGGTCTGTGAATGACAACGTGGTCAGACAGCCTCCTGTTCCTGTCACCATGCTCCCTCTGACTGTCGCCGTTTCCTTCTCTGCCACAAATGACTCTATCCACCTGGAACTGCAAGCCCAGAGATACCTTTTATCCTCAAAACTGCTTTTTGTCAGAGCATTTTATCACAGCAGTGAAAGGAGACTAGGACAAATACTATGCCTGATATTTTAGATTGGAACTGGATCTCAGCTTCATGATTTGCTAGCAAGTGTTTTACTGCCTAAGCTGCCTCCAGCATGCCTAAATTGGATTCTTATCCCTATAATTATCCATCTAGTACATGTTTCTTATTAAAGAATTACTAGGTGGCTGTGTGGGGGGTGGGGGTTCATGCCTACAATTCTAGCATTTGGGAGAAGAAAGTTGGGGATCAAGAATTCAAATTTATTGTCATTTACGTAGGAAGTTTATGGCCAGCCTGGGCTACATGAACCAATAAAATCAAAGAGGAAAGAAGTCTCAAGCTAGGGATGTATCTCAATGGTAGAATACTTGCCAATTGAGCACAAGCTTTGGATTAAAATTCCTAGCATTAAACATACAGAATGACAGAGTCAAATGCCACACAGTTGGCAGTCTGATAAGATAGCAGTTTGAACTGGGTGTGCAGCAGGGTTCTTAGGATATGAATTTTTGTTGGTACCTGCCTACAGGTACCTTAGAAGATTGTATGCCTCTGCTAAGGCTGATAAATAATTGTTTAGAATAATTAGATTAAAATCAGTTACTTTTGTTTGCTGATAACCTGACAAAAAGCAACTTAGAAAAGCAAGTGGGTTTTGTTTGTTTGTTTGTTTTCTTATTTATTTATTGTTGTTTTTGCTTATGGTTTCAAAGGGAAAGAGTTCATCACACCATCATGTAAGGCATGTTGAAAGAACTGGTTGGCTTCATTGTACCCAGAAAGCAGAGAGAACAGGAATTAGGGTGAGGCTATAAATACTTAAATCTCACTCCTAGTGACTTACTTTCTCGAGCAAAATTCTACCTCCTAAATGTTCCATAACCTTCCCAAATGGCTTTTTAAACTGGGGATCAAATGTTTAAATACATGAACATGAACACATGTGAGAGATAATTCATTCAAAACAGTACACAACTGACAAATTGAAGAGAACCCTCTCCACAGTGGCTGTTGAGACAACAAGACGATTGATACTTCTGTTTGTAAAAATGAGACCACATGGTTATATATTCTTTGTACCCTGTATTTCTTTTACAGCAAACTATGGCTATCTTTGCTGTAGTGCAATTATAGACATACTGTGTTAATGGATTATTTTTTTCTTATGCCTTTTGAGACCATGAAATAATGAGCAGCTACCTTCCTGCTCCTAACAAGTCATTTTCATTTATTATTCCTTCAGGATCCAGCAAATAATGTCAGTTCTTCGTAAGACACAGAAAAGAACAGCTTCTGTTGGATGACACCATTCCTGGGGAAAATTATGAACACCTACTTACCACAGTTAGGCAAGCAACAACAGACCAAAGAAACAATAATAATAAAGACCAACTTACTGAACCAAGACTTTGTTGGATTTACTTACGGAAACTTGTGTGAGGGATAACTTACAGAACCACGGGTGACTCCAAGACAGTTGCATCAGGAGCCCACCTCGGCACAGATGACAACTCATTAAAGCTGCAACTCTGGAGCTCTCTTTATGACTTGGTAGCTTGGCAGGTTATGGAGTCTTTATCATTGACAGTTCTTACTGCCTATATAACCTTGGAGAGAGAGAGAGACTTTGTGAATATGGTAATTTTTAGGAATTTTCTGAGACTTGTGAGTTGTCTAGTTTTTTTTAATTAAAATGAGCCTCTGTCCAGGTGGGATGTTTCAATGGCTTTTAATGTATTCATCAAGTTGTGGCTTCATCATGCCTAGCTAATTGCAGAGCATTTCATCACTAGAAAATGGAGTCTTGTACCTGAAGTAATCTTCTTATCTTCTTCTTGCCCCAGTGTTAACAACCACTCAAGTATAGTTTTGCCTGTTCTAAGCACATCATGTAAGTGAGTGATTCAGTGTGTGGCACTTTGTGACAAACTTCCCTCACTCAGCTTCATTTCTTTTCATAGTGAATGATGCAGTCTCACACTTTATCTATCAGTTCATTAGGTGACGAGTGGACTCTAGTTCTGACTATTACGAATCAAGCTGCTATGCACATCTGTAGTGATATTTTCATAATGAATCTTCAGTTTCTTGGAGACTTTGATGAGTTGGAATGCCCTTTTAAACAAAAATGCACTGAGTGGAAAATTGCAGTACATTTTCTGCTACTTTTTTTTTTCTTCTTTAAGACTAAGACTTTTTTTCTGTACAAATAAAGGTGAATTAACTTTTAACATGTGCAAAGCATCACCCTGTGGGTGAATGTGATCTGAATTTGCTTGCAGAAGGGCAGTGACACAACAAGAATTTGGACTTTTCAGCACTGAGGAGAGCAAGCTGTAGCCCTGAGTCGCAGCCAGGCGTGAGGAAAGGCTGGGCACGAGACTGAGAATTTACTCGGTTCTGTAGGGCTCTGTAGGGCTCTGTGTCCTCCACGTAGCGCCAATCTTTGAGTAAAGAAGACGGGGCAGCCAGTAAGATAAGTGAGTGTTCCCTCCTCTTCATTCAGGGCACAAATGGGAAGAAGGGATTTCCTCCCTTAAAATATTAAAAATTTTACAGTAACAGGGGTTGATTTGACTAAATTAGGAAACAGATGAACACAAGAGGAATTAAAATTTTCTATGTAAATTTTAATAGAATGGTTGTTAAATGCACACACACATAGTGGTTATTTATAATTAGTCTCTGCATCTATTATCTCTATCTATCCATCATCTATCTATCTATCTATCTATCTATCTATCTATCTATCATCATCATCATCTGTCTATCTATCTATCATCCATCTAGCATCTTTTTTTTATGTTGTGGATCAATTTGCACATGGTAAGCAATGACAATATATTTCCAAACAAGATATTCTGGAACCTAGAATTAATGGATTCATCTAGAATCTGGATGAACATGTATAAAATGCTGGTGACCTCACTCCCACTACTCACGTCCACAGAACCCACTGAGGAACCGTGTGCATTTCCTGATGTAGTGGCTGCAATAGCTAATCTTCCCTGGATTTGAAGCCACCTGAGAATTACATACCGGGTGTGTCTGTGAAGGTGTTCACAGAGAGGTTTAAATGAGGACAGGGCACATTGACATGGGGAGGGCACTATCCCATGCTTGGGGTCTCTAGCAGAATAGAAGAGAGAAAGACAGATGAGTGCCAGTAACCACTCTCCCTGTCTCTGTCTGTCAGTGTGTGAGGAGTCGTAGCCCTGAAGTCCTACCACCTTGGACTCTACCATGCCCTTCCTGACACGAGGGACTAAACCTTTTAGTCCTGACCTAAATTAAACCAAAAGTGCTATAAGTGTTTCCTCCAAGAGATTTTTTTTTCTACAGAAAAAAAAAAGTGTCTATGTTTTCGGGTTTCTATTGCTGGGATAAAACACTGTGAGCCAAAAAACTTGGGGAGAAAAGCTGTTTCATCTTAGAACTTGCGAGGCTCTCACTGAGGAAAGCCAAGCCCGGAACTCAGGCCAGGGACTGAGGCAGGAGCTGAGGCAGAGCCATGAGTGAGTGCTGTGAGGGTTGTAGCTCTGGAGGGAAAGGTCTCCTGGCAGTTAGGAGCCAAGGAATACCATAAAGTCACACCACACAACAAACCTCATATGAGAGATTATTGGGAGGAAAACACCCAGGACGGGGCTCCCTCCGCTCCTGTAAGAAGCAGCAGGAAACTGAGCATACACAGACAATATATAGGGCTTCTTAGGGGATGGAGCTTTCCAGGACAGAGTTTTCCAGGGTGAGGATTGGTGGGATTTCATGTCCTGAGCTTGGGGGAGCTCAGTGATTGGTAGGTTTTCCTGTTTAAGGACTGGTGGATTTCTGTGGCAAGCTCACGGATTTTGTCTTATAGTGTGGCCCCTCTCCTGCCATGGAGCTAGGAATGATCATCACAGCCATTAGAAAATGACAGGGCTTTTAGAGAAGTCGGGAGTTAGTCCTACTGGAGCTCCTCAGGTGAGGGCCTGGCCCCTCTTCTGCCTTGAGGGTTTACAAAGTTTACAAAGTTTACAAAGGGAGTCCACAGGTGGGAAGGCTTTCCCTGCTGCGAGAGTTGGCCTGAGTAGCTCACTGTCTTGCTTATCAGGTGCTGCTAACTGGCTGGCTTATTATGGCTTGCTCAGACTGCTTTTTCATAGTACCGAAGGCCACCAGCCCAGGGTGACACTACCCACAATGGGCTGGGCCCGCCCATATCAATCATTAGTTAGGAAAACACACCACAGACTTGCTCGCGGACCAAACTTGTGGGAACATTTTCTCAGTTGAGGTTCCTCTTCCAAAATGACTCTAGCTTGTGTCAAGATGACCTAAATCTAAACAGCATATGTTAAAAAAAATACCTGAGAGGAAAGCAAACATTTAATAAGGATATTTGTAAGTGTCTAGGGGGCTACTTATCTAATAACCAATAAGAGGTCTGGTAATTGAAAAAGTAGAATTAATAAGTTCACTTTTAAAGGTATGATTTTAGCTTCTGGCCTTTTAAAGTGACACAAATAATACTGATTTGCTTAAGAAAAATAGAGAAAACAAATAATTGGACTAAATTATGATAATCAATTGCTTTTTTATGATAACCCTTAGGGTATGCTACCCCCAAAATATGACTGCACATGAGACAAAAGCAGAAGCAGTAGGGGCGCCCCCACCTTCTCCCTGCTCCTGTTTCCTGAAGCAAGCCATAAAACCAGAAATACCACTCTGACCTTTTTCATGCCTCCCCCCTCTGGAGACCTTCTGAGAGTCCTGTCTTGTGCCTAAAGGGACAGAATGTTTCTCAGGGGCACCAAAGACCTCTTCAGTAAACAGGATCTTCAAGTATCCCTTGGTTTATTATTGCTATCTCATACATCTTTGCCCCAACCATGCTTCCTCATGACTCCATAGAATACACACATTTTCTAATTCCTTTAAGCCTTCACTTCTGAAGTCTCCCCACTTAAAATTCACATTTGTCAACACAAAGTACCTTACTTCAAAGCAGTAGTTTATTCTGAGCTAAATCTGAGGGACCGTGGCACAGGGCCATGAATTCAGCTTGTTCTGAATAATATGTTCTATCAGGGAAGTGCTTAAGAGAATGCTTTATAGTTATCTCTTAATCATCTTTGAGTCTTGGATACGACTACAGACTGTTATCTCTTTCTCATCAATGGGAACAATATCACCCATACCCTCTCATTTCCCTTTGAGATGCCTCTTAGAAAACCTCCTTCCCTTTCTCCTGGCACCTTACCTAAAGAGCCCCAAACTTATTTGCCTTTGCAATAGAATGTTGCTTCAATCACTTAGACAACTAGTCAAGTGGACACTGAATGGCACCCAGTATCATTCGAGATCTTTACAATTAATGTGAGCAGTGGGGAAATGGAGACTCCCCGCACCTGCACATTCTCCAGGCTCCACCCCAATCCCTCTCTCTGTTCTTCCCATTTCCCCACCAACTCCTCACAGCTATGAAGCCTAAACCATGACTCCTCCACTACTCTTCATCCCGCTAATGAACCTCCCCTTATGGGCCTCAGCCCACAGCCCCTTCTCTTCTTCAAGCCTCTCTGGTCTCTCCTTCTCCTCCAGCTACAGGCCACCCTAATCCTCCTTCTGGTGCCCTCTTTCAGCCCACTGGCACCCTTCAGCCCTCCCACCCTTGTCTCTGCTCCACCATATGACCTTCTCTACTTCCCCCTATTCCCCCTGTTCTGGCCCTGGTTCTTTCTAGCACAGGAGGGTGCCCCAGTGGCTGGGTGGTCATGGTACATGTTACCCTGTCATAAGTGAACTCTCTCAAATAGAAAAGAGACTGGAGTCTTATACCACCTTCATTAAAAAGTTCCACTCTATCACTCGATCTTACAACCTCCTCTTCTGTGCCATTTACATGATCCTTACTAATAGCCTTAAGGAGCACAGGAGAGTCTGGGCACTGGCTACAACACACATGGAGAAAATCCACCAAACTAATGCTGCCCACCTAACCAGGCCCAAGGCAGTTCCAGCAGAGATCACTAACGGAATTACAATACCTTCAGGGGCATTTTAGCTAGAGATCCATTTAGAACTTGCCTCCTGGCTGGTCTCTGTAAGGCCACCCTTAAATTAGTAAATTATGGCCAGCATGGAAGATTACATACAGTCTAAAGCTTCCTCAAAGCTGAGGCTGGAGCTGGTTTGGGGAGGATACGTGGCAAAGGCACAGTCTCCATCCTTGTTCTTCCTGACACAGTTTTGTGCACTGTGTGGTCAAGGCAACACCCACACCAGCTGCATGTCAGTACACTTAGATTTGTCAGGATTCTGTCTGGCCAATGAGTGCTGCAGGCACCTACAGCCCCTGCGGGGGACCTAGAGGTGAGACAAAAGCCAGGGTGGGCTGCAGCTGCTTCCACCCTGTGCTGCTCGCCTTCACTATTCCTAAGCTCTTGGCTGGCCCAATGGAGATACAGAAGGGAGTCGTCTTACCTTTTTAAAAAAATGCTTGAAGTAATCAGAGTAGCACTGGTTTGTTTAAGGCGAAAACAGCCATGGCATCAAGAACCAGGAAATATGGATTTGGGGCACAGAAAATTTTGGTGACACATATTAAAGATGGCAGTGTGTTACGAATGGAGTCATCTTGTATATATGGTCATATTCTGGCTTTTTTTTTTTTTAATATTATGGGCTAAGAGAATGTTTCCCTGGCATTTGGTTAGACTTGCACTCTAGTATGAAGCTGGTGGTTCTTTGTTCTGTACTCAGTATCACCCAGTGTAAAATTTTCTCTTCCTGGTGAGACAGTCATAATTCTGTTCCCTGTTCCATGAAAGGTAATGACACCCATTGTTTTTAAGATGCAGCGAAACAATTTTAGGGGAAATGTGATTGCCTGGAAATGAATTTTGGAGAGAATTGCATGTAAACGGGCCTAGAAAACCAGGGGGATCCAGAGCAGGAAGAGGCAGTTCCTCATGTAGAAGGAGAGAGAGGCAGAGAAAATGCTGGCTTTCCTCCCCTTGAGTGGTGTGCATGTGTGCGTGCATGTTTCTGTGTGTGTGCGTGTTAAATTCCAGATAACATAAGGTTGCAGAGACAACATATAAAAACAAACAAACAAACAAACAAACAAACAAACAAACAAACAAAAAGCTTAAACACTGGAAAGGGGCTTTCTTGTCTGTCTTGAATGAGGCCAGGATCCCTTATGGATGATTATGGAGAACAACTCATTCAAAGAAGTCATTTATTCATAACCCCACAATAGGAACACACTTTTTTTTTTAGGATTGCCAAAGTCACACAAGTAATGAATACTAATTAGAGCACAGAGAAAGGCGGTGGAGGAGGTCATTAGTCTGCTATTCACTGACAGTAACACAGTTTTCTCTCTGCTTACTCTCTCCATCTGTCATCTGTTTTCACCTCTTGACTGTGTTTTCATCAGTTGAATTGAAACTCATCTTCCATTTGACCACCAAAGTAATGGCTGAGACCACAAATTCCAGCTGCTGCTGTGTCCCCAGCTACCCCAATGTCCCAAATGCCCCATCCATCTCCTCAAGCCTAGGAAGAGCTCAGGACTCTTTCAGTACAGTCTTTCCACAGATAATGTATGGAGCCTCGTTTTGGTATTTGATACCAAGTATCAAAACTCAAACAACACTGTGAAGTCTGACCTCCAGTTCCAGGAGAAGAGGAAAGTTGAGTCACAGGCAGTTATTTTTTTTAGTAGCATACAGGCCAGAAGGCAGGCAGATGCCATCAGGCACCCAGGCACAGGCCAGCTTCTATGGGTGGCACAGACATAGAAATAGGTTGTACACTGGCAGGCACAGTTATAAGAGGATAGGCATGCAGGCCTACAGACATACATACAAACAGACAGACAGACACAGGGAAGCTGGTGATAGTAAAGGCTAAAATCTCTGACATTAAGGTCATATTTTTATAGAATCACACAAAAGTCACAGAAATAATTATTTAACAAGTTACATTCTGTTTACTTTAGGTTCCCTGGACATCTTGCCAGCTATTTTGTGCTGGCTCACAGTGCACAGATGTCCAGCCTTAACCATCTTGGCCCACATTTGATATACATATGATCACCAGGTTCTCTAAACATAAATTGGTCCTTATGGCCCTCTGTTTTCTGCAAATATTTGAAAATATTATGAAAGAGATAATATAACATACAAAGTGGCGCTGGGTTCTAGTAATTGACAGCCAGTGTCCCAGGCTGTGAGCACGTGTGAAGTTAGGACAGGAAACAGACCTTCATCTGAAACTCTGAAATGGAAGGAAACAGAGAACATTGGCTACTCCAGCTGCAGGGAGAGATTACAGTAAAACTATAGAACTTTGTAATTTTATTGACAGCAAGTGTCACCCAAAGCCTATAACAGCCTCCAGGACTCACTAAGAACCATGCAGCAGTAATTCTACCTTGCCCACTGTCTGAGGCTTTCTAGCTGGAAAAACCTCCCACTCTGGAGACCGTCACTGTATTAAGAACCAAGGAAGAGGGGCTGGAGAGACGAATCTCTGATTAAGAGCATGCACTGCTCTTGCAGAGGATTAGAGTTTGGTGGGGTCAGGCAGCACGTGCAGAGGACAGTGTATGAGTGCATCACTGATGGGACTCCACACAGCCAGGTCCATGGAAACCCTTTCCCACTTGTCAAGGACCTGTGGTGAATTTTGGTGGCCTCCATGCTTATTACCTAGATCGCATGTGCTACAAGCTCTCCTTGCTTTTGATATGCTGTTGATGCGCATATCGATATTTAGTTTCCCTTTGTCATGGGCAAGGCCAGGATCAGGCAGGATGAAAGCCTCATTCATGTCTGTCTCTAAACTCTTTTGAGGAGTAAAGCCCTCTTCCCCTCCCTTTTTTGATTCTATAATGGTGGCCATTAATCTTGGGTATTTTGGGACACAACTATGTCTCTAGAGAAACACCTACCGTCACACTGAATAAGCCTGTAGCAGCGTGGAGAGCAGTGGGTCCTGTCTGTGTAAATTCTGGGAAGCTGTGTCTGATCAATAGAGACTTAAGAAATTGTTCTTGGAAAGATGGTATCAGAAGCTGATGGGTGCATATCAAGAAAGGTTGCTTCGTACAATGAGCACATGTCTGTCTGCAATTAAATATGAAGAGATCATTGAGACAGAAGCTAAATAGAGAAATAAATAATGAAACTAATGGATGTCACAAATCAAATGGACCTAATAGATGTCTTCAGAACTTTTCACCCAAACATAAAAGAGTATATTTTCTTTTTAGCACCACAGAGAACCTTCTCCAAAATCAACCATATGGTTGGTCACAAAGCAAACCTCAACCAATACAAGAAAATTAAATTAACCCATTATACTTTATCAGATCACCATGGATTAAAGCTGGACTTCAACACAACAAAAAGCCTACACACTCATGAAAACTGAATAACTCCCTACTCGATGATCACTGGGTCAGAGAAGAAATAAGAAAGAAATTAAAGACTTCCTAAACTTCAATGAAAATCAAGGCACAACATACCCAAATTTAATGGGACACAATGGAAGCAGTGCTAAGAGGAAAGTTCATAGCACTAAGTGACATCATAAAGAAATTAGAGAGATTCTATACTAGCAGCTTAACAGCTCACCTAAAAGCTTTAGAAAAAAAAAAGGTGCACACACACCCAAAAGGAGTAGATGGCAGAAAATAATCAAAATCAGGGCTGAAATCAATAAATTAGAACAAAAAGAACAATGCAAAGAGTCAATAAAACCAAAATCAACAAGATAGACAAACCATCAACCAAACTAATAGGCAGAAAGACAATATCCAAATCAACCAAATCAGAAATGAAAAGAAATATGTAACAATAGACACTAAGGAAGTCCAAAGAATCATTAGGTCTTACTTCAAAAGCCTGTACTCTACAAAATTGGAAAATATAAATGAAATGGGCAATTTTCTTGATAGATTCCACTTACCATAGGTAAATCAATATCAAGTAAACAAGTTAAATAGTCCCATAACCCCTAAGGAAATAGAAACAGTCATCAAAAGTCTACCATCCAAAAAAAGCCCAAGGCCATGTGGTTTCAGTGCAGTATTCTACCAGACTTTCAAAAAAGAGCTAATACCAATATTCCTCAAACTATTCCACAAAATAGAAACAGAAGGAACTTTGCCAAACTCATTCTATGAGGCCACAGTCGTCTGATACTTAGACCACAAAAAGACCCAACAAAGAAGGAGAATTTCAGATCAATTTCCCTTATGTGTTAGGTACTTTTCTCATTAGTGCGACCAACTGACTGCCAATAGGCAACCCGGGGGGTGCTTACTTTTCTCACAGTTTTGAAGAAGCTGCTCACCATAGTGTGGAAACCACAGCAGCAGCATGACAGGTTGCTGGCGCACAGCTCTGCTGACCAGAAGCGCAGAAGGGAACAGGCCAGAGCTCTGCTGCTTCTCCACCATTTCTTTTATCCATTCTGTGATCTCAGTTCAAGGCATGGTGACATCCACATTCAAGGCATGGCTTCCCTGGGGTCAGTCCTCTAGAAATGTCCTTTGAGACATGTGCAAAGGACGTCTTTCTGATGCTTTAGGCATTTGGGAAAAAAAAAAAAAGATTGACAACAGAAACAAACCATTGTACCATCCTAGTGAGGACCTCATCTGAGGGGTTCAACTCCAGCCTCAGTGTGGTCAACTATCAGAAGACTTGGTTCTTGCATAAAAAGTAGTTTAAATTCAAATAAAAATAATAAATATAACTTTACATGTAGAATTGCTCCATAGCTGGCAGAAATTCAGAAGAAATCCAAATATTTGAACAAGGTATTTAGAACACTGTGGAAATTCATTCAGATAAAGTCCTTTATCAGCTGCTCCATGAAGCACATTTGCACATTCGGCTTCCCTTTGTTCCCTCCTCAACAGAACACTATGGTTGTGTACCCTTGAAGCCCTTGTGTGCTTACATCCGATGTCTTCCTTTGAAAGGCAGAATGGTATCATGGCAGGGAACTAAACTTCAGAGTCAGACTTGAGCTGCAGTCAACTGATTTTACATTAAGCTGGTTTTGCCACTTGAGCAACCCTCTTGACCTCTCTGGCCAAGATTTTATTAAGATGGAGTAAGTGACATCTTTTATGACAATGGCCTTCTTCAGCATGCTCATTTCTGAGCTGCAGAAGTCTACCTGAGTCAGGTCATCTCCAATTTTGAACCCTCTCACCCAACACTGAAGTATTTATTGCTCTTGGTGAATTTTAGACTCAGACATCCGAAGCCAAGCTTAGTGTTCTTGCAGTGTAACACTGGACTAGCCCGGACAGCAGCAGTAGAGAGGCAGGGCCACCCGAACACTGGCCACATAGGCTTAGGCTGCTTGGTCACCAGGGCATGTCTATCAGTTCTAGCTCTGCTCACAAACATCAGATGTCTGATCACATCCTGAATTCAAGTAAGTAGCAGTCCAGTAAGTAGTCTTCTGTCCGACTTTAAAATCAAGACATCTTTTAAGTGTAAAAAAAGTTGCTAAGATTTGTGTCAGAGTTCACTGGGGGAAACAAAAGGGAGGAAGCGTGTGTGTCTTTCAGGTGTGACCCTCAGTGGATAGCAGTACTTTTAACCATACAAATGAGACTTTTAAGCAAGAGGTTGTCTTTGCTTTTTCCTTCAGGTAATTAAAAATAATCTCAAAATTCTCATCCCTAGCGAGTAAAGGCACTTGTCACCAAACTAGTCATCCAAGGTCTGTCCCCAGAACCCACATGTCAGAAAGGGAGAAACTACTTCTGTGAGTTGTCCTCTGACCTCCACATTTGCCGTGGCATTTGTGCTCTCTTTCTCACCCCCCTTCACACACACGCTAAATGTATACAAATTTAAAGTTTTCCATCTATAAAAACCTGAAAGAAGTAATATGTCGTCACGTTTGCAAGCTTAAAATCTGCCCCAATTTGATTTTCTATCAGTAACAAAATATATTCATATGTTTAAAATTTTCTGTTTGATACATATTGGCCTCTCATCATTCTAGCAATATTTCTGAATGTGGTATGCCTGCTTTCATTTCTTATGTCATTTTTAAAGTTATGAGCAAAACAGAATGATAATCACATACATATTTCAGTAGACTAATTGTTTTGTTGCAGTAGCTACCAACTTCCTGCACAAAGCAACAGGTAACTGATACATTTATTTTCTGTGTTATACTATTTTATTTTAGTTATGTATAAGCCAGAATCCTTTATATATAAATGTGTTATAGCCATGTTATAGAGGTACAGATTTGGAGACAACATGATAGTTTAATGTGTACATACGAGGTGTAATGACTTTAGGAGAACACTTAGTTTTTCTCTCTGTTTAGGTATTTTGTACTGGAAATCTTTGAGCTTTCCTAGTTCCTCATAAAATATATTCAAAGTCATTATGAATTGTAGCATTTCAGAAGTTAGACTCTTATATCATGAAATGACAAAGTTCCAGCCAGAAAAGCTCTCTCCATATGGGCCACCAGCATAAGGGTATATTTAAAAATGCCACACATATACAACAGATCTTTTATAAAAGAGTTTTATTAGATGGAGGTGGAGAGAGGAGGAGAGAGGGGAGGGACATGATAGAGACCCCCCAGAAGAGAAACCAAGGTAGAGAGAGTGCAGAGAGAAGAGAGAGATGGGGAAGGGTGCCCAGGAAAGGGGGAGAAATCAAGGCAGAGGGAAAGCAGAGAATGGGTGGCAGACCAGGTATATCTGAAGATCTCCCATGCTCATGGCTCGACAGGATTAACGTAGTAAAAATGGCCATTTTACCAAAAGCAATCTACACATTTAATGCAATTTCCATCAAATTACCAATACAGTTCTTTACAGACCTTGAAAGAAAAATTCTCAACTTCATATGGAATAACCAGAAACCCAGAATTGCTAAAACAATCCTCTACAATAAAAGATCTTTTGGAGGAATCTCCATCCCTGATCTCAAGCTGTACTATAGAGCAACAATACTAAATACTGCATGGTACTGGCATAGAAACAGACTGTTGGATCAATGGAATAGAATAGAAGACCCTGGCTTCAGGATTCCAGAAGCGTGCGCTCCTCTACGTTCTAAACATTAAAACTTAAGATGACAACATGGAATGAAACAACATTTATAAGTCTTCTTTGTCATAATTAAAACTCTGTTTATCATTTCATCTCCCTTTAGACTAAAAAGTCTCATTTTTACATTGGTATGGATTTTTATCTAAAGTTGAAATTATATTTTTACAACATGTTACATGTATGATTCAACTCTGGCTCAAAACTATTTTATACGTTGCTGAAATTTCAAGACTATAAAGGTCTTTTCAGATTAACAAATTAATTTAAAGTGTAAGTATAACAATCTATATTTTTTACTAGTTCTTGGATGCATAAATAAATGAATGTTGCTTCTCCCACCTGTGATCTTGGCTCACCACTAGGCTTTCTGGCCAATGGACTTGGTATAATAAATTCCAATGTAATTTTGAAACTATTCCACGCTGTACTACTGTATTGCTGATTCTAAAACTTGTAACTCAGGGTTACTACATGAAAAGTTTTTACCTTGATACCCTTAAACTATATGATATGATTCCAAGGGTACGCTAAATTGAGATCTACTAATTTTAGAGACATTCATTTTTTAAAGTATTAAAGCGTGGTCATTATGCTCTATCTTCACTCTCAAAAAGGTTAAAATATATTTGGTCTTGTTTTCTGAATATGGCAATAGTATAGCCTTAGACTTTGATAAGCTATGGACTTTTTATAAGCTAAACCATACAGAAAACTGTTATGCTCTCTCTCTTTATGGACTACATTTATGACTTTTAAGGTTCCAACTTAACAGGATGAAATCTTAAGTCCTAATATTTGATGGCTAATAAATGAAAGTTAATAGTCCATCATCTTGTGGATGATCATGTCCTTTAACGTGTACAAAAATATATTTATAGTCCTACAGATGCAAACACAATCTCACTGCAATCTTAACTAAACAGCTGAGGATGGTCCCTGAACCCCCATACAGGAGTTGGTAAAAAATGATTTTTAAAGCCCAAGAGGAGCCTTCCTGACAGGCTCAGCTACAGCGGAAAACTATGCTCCAGGCCTTGGTCAACTCTGACAGGAACCTGTTTCAAATGTAGCCAGGAGGAACAAGCCATGTTCTTCCTGCCAGTAGACTGGCCCCTGGAAGTCAAAATGCTCCCATGTAGGCTTGTCCTCTGTGCCCAGCCATGGAGGCCCAACTAGAACAAGCACCACAGACACTTTCAGCCTTTGAACTCCTTGGCCTGGTGGAGGACTGATGGCTCCTAGATTTGATGACCTCCACCACCCTTGCCAAACCCCAGGGTAATGCTGCAGGTCTGTTTTAACCTCACACTCAGGTTCTGTGGTCATATTGCCAACTTCTGTCTTCGGAGGCTTCAGATGCCTTCTCAGTCCTTGTCACATGTAGGAGGCCAGGCCTGGAGCTGCTACTGTGAAGTCTAGACACAGTCTACTTTATTACCAGATTAAAAAAAAGAAAACCAAACCAAACCAAACCAAAAAACAAAAAACAGGTCTCAGATGTAACCTTTTACGATTCCTTTAGCTAAAGGACAACGAATGCTCACAGCAGTCTTACTTATGTTTCATTGTAAATAAAAAAGCTTCTAAGAAAATGTTTGAGAGCCTAATAAGGTGTTTTAAAGGTGATAGATGCAAGTTATGAAGGTTGGAAGGTCTAAGGTGATTTAAGGCATCCTAAATAAACAAAAATGTTTCACATTTCCTCCTGTTGCTACGCTACTGTTGTATTAACTGTCCAGAGATTTGACATTTATCACTAGAGCTCTGATTTATTAACCTAACTGATAAAAACATTCCACTATATGATCCACTATCATGGTTCCAAGCTGAAGATTTTAAATCTCCTTTGATTTGTTGTTTAAATATAGACTTAAAAGTTGTTTCTCATCGTACTAGATTTATATTCGTTCAGTCTTCTGGACAGAGAGAATAAGCATCTCTTGCATGACGTGTAATCATTCTAAAAGTCAAGATCAAGTGAGCTTTTGCCACTTCTATCTCAGGGAAGGCATCTCCTTTTCCAGAGCTCACCTCAAAGAATGTTCATGCTTTTAACCCAGGGTTATTTCCCAAGCCTCTCCTATGCTAAAACACAAAGCTGTATATCTACTGCCTTTTTCTACGATGTATATTTCACTACAGATTACAATGATAATGCTAATATGTCTGAAGTTTTTTCTCCTTTGTAAAATTATAAAGGGATTATTGTAAGCTGCAGGAAATCCACCTGAATCCACCTCTCAGTTCAAGTGGAATCCAGATAAGTCCTGCCAATCAACAGCCTAAGTTTCCCACCTATTGCCTATTTCAGAGGATAGGATTCCTCACCCCCTCTCCTGCTTTTGGGAGTCCCCTTTTCTGGCTACCTGCACCCAACACTGGCTGATTGGTGAGTCTTTCCTTCTGGTTGGCATAAATACTTCCTACAGTTCTCACCAACTTATATCCAAAACCTTCATCTAGGACCTTTTCCCTTTGAGTGAGATCTCTACTAGAATGGTTCTTCTTTCTCTCTCTCCTTGTCTGCAAAATCCTATCATGAGGTAGCTGTGTCTGCTATGGGCAACTATGTCCTTCGTCTCTGACAAGTGCTAATGAACTGTTGGAACAGATTGTACCAATATATTGAGTCAAACTTTGCTCTTGGGCTTCCTTGACAGGTCACTGACTCCTACCTGTCCAATGGGAATAGTTCGTTCACCCATCCCTCCAGACACTCCTCTGGGATGCCTTCTGGAGAATTTCAGATTTCTTACACCTAGTGCCTGCATTAAGGGCTTCTAAGTTCACATGCCTCTGAAACCAGACTTAGCCTCATTATCCCTTAGATGACAAATCCAAAGCAAAACCTTTTTAATTACTGCCAGTGATTGGGTAAATGTGGAGTTTCCCTATGTTCAAGCTTCATTTCTTTGTTCTAAAACCTTCCCTCTCTGCTCTCCCAAAAAGTTTCAAATGTACACCTAAAAGGAATTTTCTCCCTAACCAACTTAACTTTTGTCTTCTGCCCATATATATGTTTCAGTATCCTGCCAGCCCCAGGTGTTTCCTACATCCAATACAGCGCCAAAGCAGCTACTCACAGATTGTGCCAGCTGGACCTTCACTTTCCTTCCCAGCTGCAGATGTTCTCAGATCCTGGACAGCGAATACAACAGCCTGCTCTTCCTGGACATGGCCAACATTTCAGCCTTTTGGCCTCCCTATCGCCGCCCCAGTGTGAGCAGGAAGTAGCCAGAAAATTATTCTTCTCCTCTTATCCATTTATTATCAACAAAAGGCTGGAATGGTATACTTCAGGACAAACAGCTCCAGGTTCTCCCAGCATTCCTCGGTCCTTGTCTGCTGGGGATGGCTGGCAAACCACACCCTCTACCCTGATCTTTCCAGGGCAGGGGCTTCCCCTTCTCTTCACCATGTAATCCAGACATTTTGGTTCTCTCTGTCTGTCTGTCTCTCTGTGTCTCTGTCTGTCTGTCTCTCCCTTGCATGGCAGCCAGGAGCTGCTTCCAGTGAACCTACATTTACAGACTTTAACTTGCCTTGCATGAGAAGCAGTCCAACATCCTCATTCCTTCCTTACCACCCTGCCCTAGCTCCTCATTTTTTAATTAAAGACAAAGGGAGGAATGTTATGTTCTGTGGGCAATTCAACTGGCCTGCCCTTAGGGGCTTTAGGGTCCTGACAACATCCCATGTCACCACCTGCATCCTATGTCATCACCTGGGCCAGGTGCTTCAGATATAACTGGTCTGCCACTCCCACCCACTCTCTCTCTCTGCTCCTCCCTCTGCCTTGATTTCCCCCCTTTCCTGGGCACCCTTCCCCATCTCTCTCTTCTCTCTGCACTTTCTCTGCCTCAGTTTCTCTTCTGGATGTCTCTACCATGTCTACCCCTCTCTCTCCATCTCCATCCAGTAAAATTATTTCATATCAGGTCTATTGTATATGTGGCATTTTTCAATATATCCTAACAGTAACAAGGTACATTAGGGTGTAGGCCTACTTTTAGATAGAACCCCTTATTATTTGTCAGCCACAAGAAAAACAAATTTCAGAGCAATGGAAAATTAGTTTTGTGTGGCTGTTGCCATGGGTCTCAGAATACTAAGAGACGTGTGCCAGAGAGTGGAATGGGGATAAAAAAGCCGTTAAATTATTTCTTATTTGTTTCACTCAGGAAAAAAAAAAGAGCCACTCTGTAGATATAGTTCTGATCTCTCCAGATGAGGTGCAAAGTTTGGGCTGCAGGGAGAAAGAAAAGACATAGACAGGACCATAGGGAATTCTCTAGAAAGCAGTAGGGTTCCGCAATGCATGAGCTAGAAAAGCAGCAAAGACAAAGGCCAGCTTTTCACTGGTGCATCCTAAGCAGAACAGGCTTCAATCCACCACAACACAGAGGCAGCTAGTTGCTGGCATGGAAGATTAGCAAGTGGAATGAAGTCAAAAGCAGAGTTCTTTCTAGAGGGCACTGGGAGGCATTCTCTTTGGATGAATCCATAAACTTGACACTTGTAAAGGACGAATACATAAAAAAAAAAAAACTTCAGAGAGCTGCATACCACCTTGAAAAATCATTGCTTGTTTATAAATTGCCCATTTTTGGCTTGCCCTTTTCTGAAAAGTCATGTTGACCTTCCCACCATGCCAGTTAAAGCTCTTCCATCTTGAATTTTAGGGTCAATTTATTCTCCTCTTTATATCTTCTTATTCCAACTGTATGAGTACAAGGACTTTCCCTCTGTCCTAGTTAGACAGTCCTGTCTATGAACGAGCCAACTCGGAGGCAGAGTAACAGGGCACGGAGCATACAGTTTTATTATGTTTTACTGTTGCATTTCCCTGTATGAATAGGATATCACAGAAACAAAGTGAAGTCTGGAGAGATAGAAAAAGTTGGTAAAGTATTTTAACAACTCCTGAGCAAGGGGACCCAAGTTCAGTCTCCAGAACCCTTGTGAGAAGCTGAGCTTGTTGGTGGGTGCTTGTAAACCCCTTTCTGGGGAGGCAGAGACATGCAGAGACCCGGGGCTCATGGGCCAGCCAGCCTGGCCTAATGGGTGAACTAACAAAGTGGATGGCCTTCCTGTTTTGAAGAATGACATCTAAGGTTGTCTTTTGGACTACACACACACACACACACACACACACAGCAAGTGCCCTGAATCTGGAACAATCTACCATGGGTAAGAAAAAGTACGACTCTTTCCCAGATATTGCAAGGACATAAGCATCTGTGAAGAAGGACTAACAAGCAGGTAAACACACATGTAGTTAATGTATGCTGTAAATGCCAGCTATGCTTCCAAAAGGGGCAAGTCAGAGAAACAGGCAACTCAGTGTATTGTTCTAGTAAGTGTGATGCAGAGCTCGGTAGTCAAAAGGCCTTTGAACAGCAAACTACGTGCAGCTTAGCAAGACTGTGTGCTCAAGATGTTCACCATATCCGTTCTTGAGAGGCAAGGGCACCATTTTCTTTTTGCAGCAGGGGGGCCTCTCTGGACAGTGTCATTACGCCCTCCATTGTGAAATGTCAGTTGTGTTTTATAGTCTGCTTTTGGGGAAAGAAGGGATGAAAAGAGTATGATTTTCCAGCTTTTCTTTCTCAAACGTCAGTGTATTTGAGGGGTTCTATCATGTCCTGGCCACCTTCAGACTTTATGTCTTATCTCAGCAAGGGAAACAGTGGCTGGTTCAAGCATGTGTTCACTTGTGGGAAATAGGTCTTTTCTGGAAGAAATGAATGTTCCTTAGAGGAACAGATGGGAGATACAATAGTAAAGAGCTGGTCTAGTTTTACTCTTGTGACAGATAGGAGTTGAATTTTTCCTGGTTGATGCTAGGATTATCTTTTGGAGAATCCATGTTTCAATGAGGGGCATCTTGAGACAGACTGTTCCTCATCATTCTTGTTTCTCAACTGCCTTCAGCTCAAAACAATAAGCACAGTATTATCTTGTTTTGAGGGCACTGTCTGCACTGAGGACATTTCTGTGTAACAAATCTGCACTTCTTTTTTTCTGAAAGAGGTATTTTTCTTTACATTTTTTTTTTGTGCTACCACTTGATTTAAAATCATGCATCTGTTCTTTGATCACCTCCCCCTGAGGGAAGAGCAGCCCTACCAGGCCACAGAAGATGACTATGTAGCCATTCCTGATGGGGTCTGCTAGACTAAGATCAGAAGTAAAGAGAGAAGGACCTCCCCAAACAGTGGACTTGGGAGGGGCAAGCGAGAAAAAGGGGGAGGGAGGGGAGGGCTGGGAGGGGAGGAGGGAGGGGCTTATGGCAGATACAAAGTGAATAAACTGTAATTAATAAAAAATAAAAAAGTATAGTTTGCTAAAAAAAAAATCATGCATCTTTAACTCTTTGTTCCCTTAGTTATTATTTGAATGTGTGTGTGTGCCCTTGAAGGACACAGGTGTCAGTAACCCCTCGGTGGAGTCACAGACCTTTGTGAGCTGTCTGCCATGAATGCTGAGCTTGGCTCCTGCGCAAGAGCAGTGTATGCTGTTGTCTGCCGAGCCATATCTCCAAGCTTGAAGCTTAAGCGCGATTCCGAGTCTTCTCTAGGCCTCAGGGCAAATCATCCTCCGTCTGTGGCTGACCACCTTTGCCAGCTTCCACTCTGCCGAGCCTGACTCTGCACAAAACAGCATCTTTCTAAACTTACCAGCCAGTAAGTTTACTGTTCCATAGCTATGGAGGTGGGAGTTAGCAGGCTTGAAGCTCATGGAGGTTCAGTGTTCTTCCTCATAATCAGCTTTGGCCTCCAATTTCCACATCCCTAGGCAAGCACAGTAAATTTACGAAAGGGGAAATACCACTCTAGTCCCTCCTTAGCATTTGAAATATCATGTAAAGGATGGAAGAATAACCACAACTTTGCCTCACTTAGGATCTGAGAAGACATTAAGCCAGAAACCATCATCATAATAATATATACGTAAAGGACTTTGGGGTTAGAGAGAGAGAGAGAGAGAGAGAGAGATAAAATATAAAGGGAAAGAAAGAAAAGCTCCCTGACATGACATTGTGAGATGAGCCTTCAAAGATGCCATTGAGTTATTTTTCTATTGGCTATCTACTGCTGGGAATGCAGTCTGACCTTAAGGTAGTTCGTTTCCCCAGTGAGATTCCCTTGGAGAAAACTGAATTTTCATTTGCAAGTGGTTATCAACTTGAAATAACTTCCACATTAGGGATGGGGAGTGCATCCTCTTCTCCTTTCGGTTCTATGGCATCATCTGACACAGACACATGCAGGCCCTGTGCAGGCTGCTGTCCTGGTGTGCTTAGATGGCCCCATTTTCTTGGTGTTCTCCATACTCTCTGGCTTTTATACTCTTTCTGCCTTCTCTTCCACAGAGTTTCCTAAGGCCTAAGGGGAAGGATTAGAGGATCCCATTTAGAGCTAAGTGTCTCATATTGTCTAGCTGTGATTCTCTATAGTTGTTCCCGTCTACTGCAGGAGAAACTTCTCTGGCACTGATTTAGCAATGTAGCAGAATGTCATTGTAGTCACGTTATTATATTCCTTTAGTAGAATAGTAGAATTTGCTTTTAACTTAGGTTCCCAAGATACCTAGTCTCAGGGTCTTAGTCACCCACGCAGCGTTAGGAGTGGCTTCCATCTCGTGGAGTAGGCCTCCAACCAGATAGTGGGTGGTTACTCTACAAGGTTTGTGCCACCATTACACTAGTGTGCCTTGCGGGCAGGTACCGCTGTACATCACAGTGTTTGTAGCTGGGTTGGTGGTTACATTTCTTTTTTAGTAGAATGCAGAGCACTTCCCAGTACCAAGAATACTAGCCTGTAGGTGTAGATTGGTTTCTGTGTGGAGAGGACAGGAGTAACAGAACCAAAAAATCTGGGCATAAGGGTCTTTTCTGAGACTGATACTCCAACCAAGGACCATTCATGGAGATAACCTAGAACCCCTGCACAGATGTATCCCATGGCAGTTCAGTGTCCAAGTGGGTTCCATTGTAATAGGAATAGGGACTGTCTCTGACATGAACTGATTGGACTGCTCTTTGATCACCTCCCCCTAACAAAAAGGCTGCAGTGATAGGGGAGGTCCTCCTCTCCTTCTTTCTGATCCTAGTCTGTTAGGTCTCATCAGGAGTGGCTGCACGTCTTCCTCTGTGGCCTGGAAAGGGGGAGGAACAGCCTTTCCTAGACTGTGGGAGGGGCACAGGTGGAGAAGGGGAAGGGAGGGTGCAGTTGGGAGAGGGAGAGAGGGAGCTACAGGGGTAATACAAAGTGAATAAATTGTAGTTAATAAAAATAAAATTTTAAAAATGGATTATTTGTTTTCTTTTTATTTTTTTTAATTTTTTGTTAGTTATTTGTGAATTTCACATCATGTATCCCAATTCCACTCATCTCCCCTTCCCTTATTTTCCTTTCATCCTTGCCACCTCCCCCATAACAGAGGCAGAAAAAAATCTCTTAGCAGTTGTAGTGTGTCACAGTGTGTCCCACTTTTTTTTTAAACTTTTTAAACTTTTATTAATTACACTCTATTCACTTTGTATCCCCCATAAACCCCTCCCTCCTCCTCTCCTAATCTCACCTTCCCTCCCCCTTCTTCATGCATGCCCTTCCCCAAATCTACTGATAGGGAATGTCCTCCTCTCCTTCCTTCTGATCTTAGTCTATCAGATAACATCAGGATTGGCTGCATTGTCATCTTCTGTGGCCTGGAAAGGCTGCACTCCCCTCAGGGGGAGGTGATCAAAGAGCAGGCCAATCAGTTTATGTCAGAGGCAGTCCCTCTTCCCATTACTATGTAACCCACTTGGACACTGAACTGCCATGGGCTACATCTGTGCAGGGGTGCTAGGTTATCTCCATGCATGGTCCTTGGTTGGAGTGTGAGTCTCTGGAAAGACCCCTGTGTTCAAATTTTCTGGTTCTGTTGCTCTCCTTGTGGAGCTCCTGTCCTCTCTGGATCTTACTATTTCACACTTCTTTCATAAGATTCCATGCACTCTGCCCAACAGTTGGCCATAAGTCTCAGCGTCTGCTTTGATAGTCTGCAGGATAGAGCCTTTCAGAGGCCCTCTGTGGCAGGTTCCTAACTTGTTTCCTGTTTTCTTCTTCTTCTGATGTCCATCCTCTTTGCCTTTTGGGATGGGGATTGAGCATTTTAGTCAGTCTTCCCTCTTGATTAGTTTCTTTAAATGTTCAGATTTTAGTAGGTTTATCCTATATTATATGTCTATATGAGTGAGTATATACCCTGTGTGTCTTTCTCCAAACTTCTTTGTTTGCAAATGTTCACTATAATGACTTATTGGTTTGGTATGAGGCCTCTGGTTTCTGCTACTCAATCAATACTAGGACCTTACTGGAACTCCTCTAAGATATCCTTTGTTACTCTGAGTAATGGAGATCCCGTAGTTTTGGATATGTAGGACTGGCCCCTTCATGCTCCAGCAGTTAATTAATGGGGTAGATGTTGGGACCAATTGAAAGCCCTGGATCTGGGTCTGAGAGCTGTCTGAGCTGGTCAGCCTGTCAGCTCTCTTGCATTCACACCACAGGGGCCAGCTTTACTCCCCCGCCCCCTGCTGGCCCATCCATTGTTGCCACATACTAAAGGCAGAGCAAGCTTTCTAGTTCTCATGCCCTCAGGGCTAACCCATCAGGGTCAGCTCCACTGTGCTGCCCAGGTGAGGTGCAGAACCATTCTCCCAAGTACTGCAGCAGGCAAGAGACAGGGCCAATTCTCCCACTCTTATAACTTCAGAGCCAGCTCTCCCACCTGCCATAGGTAGCGAGGGATGAGAGAGGGGAGAAAGGCATCTTTCCTTTATCCACTCCACTACGCAGTAAAGAGTCAAGGCTGGCTTTCACTCGTTCACATCTTTGGGGCTGCCTCGCCTGTGCCCCCACAGGCATCAGCTCTGCTGTGCTGCCCAGGCAGTGTGCAGGGTCCAGTCTCCAGAGTGCTGCAGCTGGTGAGGGACAGGGAAAGCTCTCCCTCCCTCATGGCCCCATGGCCAGGTCTCCTACCTGCCATAGAAGGAGACAATCAAGCAGGGAGGAGGATATCTCTCCCTCATCCATGCCACTGCATAAGGGATGAGTGGCAGGCCAACTCTCCCAGGCTCATGCCCTCAGGGCTGTCTCACCTACAACTCCTGCAATGAGGGCCATTTCTACTGTGGTTCCTGGACCATGCGCAGGGCCTGCTCTACTACATACTGCAGTTGGCTGAAGGCAGGGTCAGCTCTCTTGTTTTCATGCCTGCTCTCCCAGGATGCCTAGGTGAAGAGTGGGGACAGTTTTGCACAGCTGAGCAGGTCTCAACATATCCCCAAGCTGCAGCCCAGATCAGTGACATCTGCCTGGCCTTTGGTGGTAACAGAGCCCTGCTGCTCTGGCCCTCTGGGACAGGCCAGGACCCCACCATGCTCCCAGGAGGCATCACCAACTTCTTACATCAGGCTGTTCCCCACTACCCTCAAGTCTCCAGTTCTGCTTCTTTTCATTGTGCCCACATCCTTCTGTTTCTCTTTCTTTTCCATTTCTTCACCACTTGCTTGCCAGGGTGTCTATGTATCTGGGGTTGTCTCAGGAGCTGTCTCAGGATTGCTATGCCTCGCCTGTGAAATATAGCACGGGGCAGGGATCATCTCAGGCATGGTCTGATCCCCCACCCACCCGCTGCCAGCTGAGGCCAGCTCAGCACTAGACTGGTGACCATATCAGGCTTGCTCTCTGTTTGGACCCCATGGTGTGAGACTGGTGGTCATCTTGGGCTTGCTTCTCTCCTGAGCCCCACAGGGGTGGGGTGGGATGTGTCTTCTGTCTCCAGCTTGCTTCCTACCCTGGAAGTCTGTTTGGGCCTCCGTGCCTCCATGGCAGTGTGCTGAAGGTTGTCTCAGGCTCACCTTTTGCAGAGAATGTCAGTCTACTAATCATCCAGATATTCACACTGATTGTGACTATCTTGGGTGTAGGCATAACTTCTCTCCTCTCTGTCACCTACTGACACTCACATTGCCACACCTGCAATGCTTCTAGTAGCAGGGTATTTGTTTTCTTGATATCCACTTTTTAAAGTTCTTTATATCGTTTGAATATTAGACCTCTATTGGATGTAGATCTGGTAAAAATCTTTTTCCAACCTGTAGGCTGCCTCTTTGTCCTTTGGATGGTGTCTTTTGCCTTATAGAAGCTTTTAAATTTCAAGAGGTCCCATTTATTGATTGTTGATCTTAGTGCCTATGCTAATGATGTTCTGTTCAGAAAGTTGTCTCCTGTGCCAAAGAGTTCAAGGCTATTCCCCACTTTATCTTCGACCAAGTTTAGTGTATCTGGTTTCATATTGAGATCTTTGATTCATTTGAAGTTGAGTTTTGTGTAGGGTAATAAATATGGATCTATTTGGAGTCTTCTACATGTAGTTACCCAGTTTAACCAGCAGCATTTGTTGAAGATGCTTTTTTTTAAAGAGTGTATTTCAGCACACTCCTTTAATCCTAACACTCAGGAGGCAGAGGCATGCAGATCTCTGTGAACTCTAGGCCAACTTGGTCTACAGAGCTAGTTTAGCTCCAGGACAGCCAAGGCTACACGCACACATACACACACACACACACACACACACACACACACACACACACACACGCACACACACAAACTATCTCGAAAAAAACAAAACTAAAGCTAACAACAACAACAAAAAACAAACAACAACAACAAAACAAAAACAAAAGCACAAAAATAAAAATCCTGAACTGAAAGCTGTGTTTGGGAGCTCAGGCCTGTAATCTCAGCTACTCAAGTGTAAAAATAACTTTTATTCACCTGATTCAATTGTTGTCTTGGAGGCTTATTTCCTCTGTCTCCTAACCTAGGCCTAGTCCCAGAAGCTTCTAGCCTCCATACAATCTAATCTAGGCCTAGAATGTTTTTAGCCTCTGAATCTTACTGCTCACCCTTTCTAACTCTTTCTGAATTCTGGCTGGCTGGTTCGACTCAACTATTCTGGCTCAAACTCCTTTCCAAGCTGACGGATTCGATATGGCTTCTCTCACTTCTGACTGAATTGTTCTGCTTGGTATTAAACTAACTCTAGCAATGTGTTCTAATCTTCTGGCTCTTTCTCATCCTTTGGCTCATTCTTTCTTCACCTGTGTCTAGTTTGTTCTCTTTTCCACCTGTCTCTGTAAAACTCTCCCAATAAAACAGCCCCCTCTCACTCTCACTCTGTGCTGCTCTCCCCCGTTGTGAGAGTGGGACATATCCTATTCTGTCAAATCTTTCTTTCATTTGTCACCTTGTTTCTCAATTAGACATCACTTTCAAATATGGGTTTTGAATTAAAGGTGTGTACTAAGAGTGTGTGTGTGTATTTCAGCCAGAAGCACTAAAGCTGTGTGCTAGGTGCACACCTGTGTTTCAGCCAGAGTAGTCATGTTTCTGGATTTTAATATGTAAGTGTGTATTTCTGCCTTCTTTACAAAAAATCAGGTGTTTATAGGACTGTGGATTTATGTTTGGATCTTCAGTTTGATTCCACTGATCAATATGTCTGCTTCCTGTCAGTAAGGAAGCATGCTGTTTTTATTACTATAGCTCTGCATTATCATTTGAGGTTGGGGATGGTGATACTTCCAGAAGTTTGTTTAAAACTATCCCTTCTCTGTCTCTGTCTCTCTCTCTCTTTGTGTTTCCATATAAAGGTGAAAATTGTCCTTTCAGGCTCTGTGAAGAATTGTGTTAAATTTTGATAAAGATTATATTGAATCTACAAATTTTGGTTTTTGGTAGGATGTCCATTACTACTGTATTAATATTACTGATTCATGAACATGAACATTCTATCTTCTGGTATGTTATTCAGTGTCAAAACTTCTATCATATAAGTCTTTCAGTTTTTTGGTTAAGTTACTTCAATATATTTTATATTGTTTGAAGCTATTGTGAAATGTATTCTTTCCTTGATTCCATCTCAGTCCTTTTGTGACTTGTATATTAAAAAGCTACTGATTTTTCAGAGTTAATTTTGAATCCTGCCACTTTGCTGAAAGTGTTTATCAGCTGTTTATCCATTTCCCCCTGTAGAATTTTCAAGGTCACGTATGTATACTATCATATCATTTACAAATAAAGATACTTGGATTTCTTTCTTTCCAATTTGTAGTCCCCTATTTCTTTCAGTTATCTTATTACTTTAACTAAGACTTCAAATACTATATTTAACAGGTATCAAGAAAGTAGACAACCTTTGTTTTGTTTCTAATTTTTCAGTGGAATTGCTTTGAGTTTTTCCATTTAAGTTGATGCTGTCTATGGGCTGTAAACTACTTGTATTATGTTGAGGTATGTACTTTGACTCTAGAACTTTTATCATGAAGGGGTGTTGTACTTTGGTCAAAACTCTTTTCTGCATCAAATGAGATGATCATGTGTGTGCGTGCATGTGTGTGTGTGTGTGTGTGTGTGTGTGTGTGTTTTGTCCTTCACTTTGTCTATATGGTGGCTTATATTTACTGGCCTACATATATTGAGCCATCCCTTCATCTCTGGGATGAAGCCTTTTTAAATCACAATGAATGATCATTTTGATGTGTTCTTGGATGTGGTTTACATGTACTTTGTTGAGACATTTTGCATTATGTTCATAAAAGAATCTGATCTGTAGTTGTGTTTGTGTGGTTTGGGTATCAGAGTAGCTGTGGCCTCATAAAATAAGTTGGGTAATATTTCTTCTGTTTCTGTTTTGTGTAATAGTTTGAGGAATATTAGCATTAAGTCTTTTATAAAAGTCTGATAGTATTTTGTGTTAATTCCATCTGGCCTTGAGCTTTTATTTGGCTTGGAAACTTTTAATGACTCCTTATCTTCCAGTAGGAGTTATAAGTCTGTTTAAATTGCTTATTTGATCTTGATTTAACTTTGGCAAGTAGTATGTATTGAGAAAATTATCCATTTGTTTTAATTTTCCAATTTTGTGGGGTACAGGTTTCAATGTATGGCCTTAGGATTCTCTGTATATCCTTAGTGTCTGTCGTTATATGTCCCTCCGCCCCCCTTTAATTTTTTTTATTCCTTCAGAAAAGGGGAGCTCCCTTTGCCATCTACTGCAGCACATCAAGTCATGTCAGGATTGAGCATGTCTTCTTCCCCTGTGGCCTGGCAAGGCACTCCTGCCAGGAGGAAATGATCAAAAAGCTGGCAAGAGTCCTTGTCCGATGCAGTCCCCACTTCCCTTACTAGAGGACCCACATGAAGCCTATGCTGCCTATCTGGTACATCTTTGCCTAAGTCCAGTTTGTGCAAAGTCCTTGGTTGATGTTTCAGTCTCAGCAAATCCCTCTGGTCCCTGGTTAGTTGGCTCTGTTGGTCTTCTTGTGGAGCTCCTGTCACCTCCAAGTCCTTTTCTCTCGCCTCCCACTTATGACAATTATTAATATTATTATTGATTTATTTTTTATTTAAAGTGTGATTATTCTTAAACCAGCTGTATCCCCAAGTCACTACATAGAGACTAAGATTTACTTAATTAACTTAGAGCACAATGCTGGGCAATAATTACTCCACCCTGAACCTCCAAGCCTGCATAGCTTCCTCCCATTCAGATTTCCCACATTATACTTGTTTTTTAGTCATATCTTAGGTCCAGTTCATTTATCCTAATGTTTTCAGGTTCTTGCCTCTCTGCTATATCTCTCAGCCTTTCTTCCCATGGGCTTCTTTCTCCTCCCTTCCAGACCAGGATGTCTTACCCTTTTCTCTCCATTGTTCAGAATTGGCTGGTTGTTTTGTTGGCAATGCAGATAACAAATGGTAGCATGTTTACACAAATTTGAGATAGATGATGCTTAGAACAAGCATTGCAATGCAATGTCCAGATTGAAACTAGATAGTGGGGCAGAGAAATCAGCTTGTGGATGAATAAGGGTAAATTGTATACATTCCACAAGAACATTATATCAACATTCTACTTTTCTACAAGACCTCCTATGTATTGCCCAATGTTTGCCTATGAATGTCAGCATCTGTTTTGAGGTGCTTCTGGGCAGAGTCTCTCAGGAAAATTCTGACAGGCTCCTGTCTACAAGCTTAGCAAAGTATCCTTCATAGTGTCAGGGGTTGGCACTTTCTGATAGGGTGGATCTTTTCTTGGACTAGGCATTGTTGGACATTTCCTCAATCTTTGTTCTATTTGCTCTGTCTTTATCAGTGCACATCCTGTAAGCAGGGCAAATTTAGGGTCAATGTTTTTGTAGGTGGGTGGTGTTCCCCTCCCTCTGCTAGAGGACTAGTCTAGCCAGAGGGTGTCCTCTTCAGTCCCTATGGCCTCTGCTACTAGAATTCTCTGCTAGAGTTCCCCTCATATCCTCCAATGAACTTACCCTAACTTAGGGCTCCAGCTTGTCACAGAGATATCCATCCCTCAGATCCTCATTTTTTCTACAGGCCTTCTGTCCTCTCACCCTCAATCTCCCCAGGTCTGATCTCTTAACACTCTGTGCTGCCTTTCCTAACTTGTCCTCTCTCTTCAGCCATTACTTCTATCTAGTCTATCTCTCCTTCCATGTGAAATGCAAACATCCTCTCTTGGGTCCCCTCCTTCTTTTGATTCTGATTTTGTTAATTTAGATCTTTTCTCTCTACTTTTTGATTATTTTTCACTAAGCACTCATCTTACTGACCTTCTCAAAGAACAAACTCTTTGTTTCATTGATTTTTTTGTTTGTTTGCTTGTTATTTGTTTGCTTATTTTTTTTTATTTTATTGATTTCAGCCCTGATTTGATTTTTTTTTTTTTTTTTTTTTTTTTTTTTTTTTTTTTTTTTTTTTTT
>NW_026592732.1:6458244-6476638 GCF_907164565.1 Psammomys obesus
TTTTTTTTTTTTTTTTTTTTTTTTTTTTTTTTTTTTTTTTTTTTTTTACTGTCTACTCCTTTTGGGTATTTATTCTTTCTGTTCTAGAGCTTTCATGTGCTTTTAGGTTTCTACTATGAGAGCTCTAAAATTTTTTAATGTGGCACTTAGTGCTATGAACTTGCCTCTTAGAACAGAACAGCTTTCATTGAGTGCAATAAATTTGGGTATTTTTGTTTTTGCTTTTCTCCAATTCTTGAAAGTCTAATTTATTTCTGAACTTCTATCTTACTCCATTTTTCATTCAGTAATGAGCTGTTCAGTTTCCACGAGTTTGTAAAGTTTCTGTTGTTGGTATTCCTATCTGTGGCTATCTTGATAGAATTCAGGGGGTTATTTCAAATTTCACATAGCCATTGAGACTCGCTTTGTGTCTGAGTATGTTAATCGACTTTGTAGAAAGTTCCATGAGGTGCTGAGAAGGTATATTTTATTGTGTTTTGATGAAATGTTCTGTAAATATCTGTTATGTCCACTTGGTTTATGACCTCATTTAGCTCTAGCATTTCTCTGCTTAATTTTTGTCCAAATGACTGGTCTACTGATTGGAAATTAGAGTCTCCCCCTGTCAGTGTTGAGGGTTAGTATGTGATGTCAGCTGTAGCAGTGTCTCTTTTATGAACTTGGTTGTTCTTGGGTTTGGTGCATAGATATTATGAATTGCAATGTTCTCTTGGTGGATTTTTTTCTTTGATGAGGATGTAGTGTCCTTCCCTGCTCTTTTGAAGTCTAGTATGTCATATATTAAAATTGCTACAAATGGTTTGCTTCATCATTCCATGTCAAAGTCTACCTTCAACACCACAGGGTAAACTGAGTCAGGCTGTAGCACGATTGCTGGCTAGTGTTACCCAGCAGACTTTTTCTGAAGGTAGTTTTTTAGGCCAGGAGTAATAATTACCAACCATGGCTTCCACTGATAGTGGCAAAATGAAGGGCCAGAACTTAATTGTTCTTGGTGGCCTGCCAGTGCTGCTAGCTTACAACTCTATTTTGGTAAATGGGAGGGTAGGAGGCTAGCTCTAGTGAGGGCTTTCCACTGGTGGTGGCAAAGCATCTAAAAATCAAAAGGAAAGAAGGAGAGAAAAAGACACACACACACACACACACACACACACACACACACACTTACACTTGATAAAGTAAGACAGACTCCAGTAGGTAGGTTCTAACAAGCTTCTTTATTTTTTTCCTCACAGTTTATATACCCCAGCAAAATCTTTCAAGCAGTATAAAAGTTACAGTGTGATTACACTTTATTTTTCTTTTAGTAAATGATTATAAAGAACCAAAATGTTTTCTCAACATCATTAGTGAAAAACATTTTACATATTATATAAGTGGATAAAAGTATTATTTCTACAACCTCACATATATTTGTAACTAAACAACTAGTTATAGATTAATAAGGTATGAGCAAGTAAGGTAATTTCTCAGCCAGTTTTTTAATTTATTTATTGAATTTTATATTAGTTTATTTACATTATATCCCTGGGGTGCCCCCTGTTTCCACTCCTCCCAGTCCCTCCCACTTCTTCTCCTTCCCCCTTCTGCTCTCCCTTTCCCCTCAGAAAAGGGGAGCTCTCCCTGCCCCTGTATCAACCTTTCCCAGCACATCAAGTCACATCAGGACTGAGCATATCTTCATCCCCTAAGGCCAGACAAGGTAACACTGACAGGAGGAAGTAATCCAAAAGCAGACGATAGAGTCCATGTTAGAAACAGCTCCCCTCACACACACTCTTGTCAGTCCCCTCATATGAAGACCAAACAGCCCATTGGCTACATGTGTGCAGGGGGCTTAGGTCCATATCATGCCTTTTCCTTAGCTGATATCTCAGTCTCTATAAGCCCCCATGGAACTGAGTTAGTGGTCTCTATTGGTCTTCTTGTAGGGTTCCTGTCTTCTCCAGGTCCTTTCATCTTTCCCCCAACACTTCCACAAGACCCCCAGAGATCCCCTCCTCCCATGCTTGGCTGCAAGTCCCAGCATCTGTCTGCATCAGCTGCTGGTTGGAGTCTCCCAGACAAGTCAACTTAGATTCCTGTCTGAAAGCATAGCAGAGGACATTATTAGTGTCAGGGTCTGGCTCTCTACCATGGGGTAGGTTGATCAGACTTTCCCTCAAACTTTGTTTCATCGTCCTCCGTGCACTTGTGGTGGGCAGGGTAATTTTAGAAGCACAGGTATTGTCAGTGGGTTACTGTTCCCCTCCTTCCACTAGTTCTGTCTGGATAGGAGGTCCCTTCAGTTTTCATGTCCCTCCTGTTAGGAGTCTTAGCTAGAGTCACATCCATATCCTCCCAGGAGCCTACCTAGGTGCAGGCCTCCAGCTTGACAAAGAGATGTCCCCACGCTCCAGTTTCCCTTCTAGTTCCCAGCCTTCCCACTTCCCAACCTTGTTCACCCTACATCTGATTCCCACCCTCGTTTCCCTCCCCATTCCATCTCCTGGCCAGCTTCCTCTCTTCATCCCCCTCTGCTGTCTATTCTATTTTCCCTTCTGGGTCCTCCTTATTAGCTTCTTTGGGTCTGTGCATTGCAGTATGGTTACCCTGTACTATAGGCCTAATATCCACTTACAAATGAGTACATATCAGGTATGCCTTTCTAGATCTTGGTTATCTCACTTAGGATGATCTTTTGTAGTTCCATCCATTTGCCTGCAAATTTCATGATTTCCTTGTTTTTAATAGCTGAGTAGTATTCCATTGTGTAAATGTACCATAATTTCTGTATCCATGCTTCGATTGAGGAACATCTAGGTTGTTTCCAGTTTCTGGCTATTATGAATAAAGCTGCTCTGAACATAGTTGAGCAAATGTCCTTGTTATATGGTGGAACATCTTTTGGGTATATGCCCAGGAGTACTGTAGCTGAGGTACAACCATTCCCAATTTTCTGAAGTGCCAGATTGATTTCCAGAGTGGTTGTACAAGTTTACATTCCCACCAGCAATGGAGCAGTGTTCCTCTCTCTCCACACCCTCTCCAGCTGTGTTATCACTTGAGTTTTTGATCTTAGTCATTCTGATGGGTGTAAGATAGAATCTTAGAGTCTTTTGATTTGCATTTCTGTGATGACTAAGGCCACTGAGTGTTTCTTTAAGTGCTTCTCAGCCATTTGACATTCTTCTGTTGTGAATTCTCGGTTTAGCTCTGTTCCCGTTTTTTTTTTTTAAGTAAAATTTTTTAAATTTTTTATTTTTATTGATTACAGATTATTCACTTTGTATCACTCCTGTGGTTCCCTCCCTTCTCTCCTCCCAATCCTGCCTTCCCTCCCTCTTCTCTATCCATGCACCTCCCCAAGTCCACTGATAGGGGAGGATTTCTCCTTCCTTCTGATCCTAGTCTATCAGGTCTCATCAGGAGTGGCTGCATTGTCTTCCTCTGTGGCCTGGTAAGGATGCTCCTCTCTCAGGGGGAGGTGATCAAAAAGCCAATCAGTTCATATTAGAGAGAGTCCCTGTTCCCATTACTATGGTACCCACTTGGACACTGAACTGCCATGGGCTACATCTATGCAGGGGTTCTAGGTTATCTCCATGAAGGTTCCTGGTTGGAGTATCAGTCTCAGAAAAGACCCCTGTGCCCAGATTTTTTGGTTGTGTTGCTCTCCTTATGGAGCTCCTGTCCTCTCCAGGTCTTACTATCTCCCCCTTCTTTCATAAGATTCCCTGCACTCTGCCCAAAGTTTAGCTAAAAGCCTCAGTATCTGCTTTGATACCCTACAAATTAGAGCCTTTCAGAGGCCCTCTGTGGCAGGCTCTTGTCCTGTTCCCTGTTTTCTCCCTCTTCTGATGTCCATTCTCTTTGCCTTTCTGTATGGGGATTGAGCGTCTTAGCAAGAGTCCTCCTTCTTGATTAGCTTCTTTAGGTGTACAGACTTTAGTATGTTTATCCTATATTATATGGCCTTATCCATTTATGGGTGAGTATATACTGTGTGTGTCTTTCTGCTACTGGGATAGCTCACTCAGGATGATCTTTTCCAGTTCCCACCATTTGCCTGCAAATTTCATGATTTCCTTTATAAAAGCAATCTACAGATTCAATGCAACTCCCATCAAAGTACCAACACAGTTCTTTACAGACCTTGAAAGAAAAATTCTCAACTTCATATGGAATAACAAAAAACCCAGAATTGCTAAAACAATCTTCTACAATAAAAAATCTTCTAGGGGTATATTCATCCCTGATCTCAAGCTGTACTATAGAGCAACAATACTAAAAACTGCATGGTACTGGCATAGAAACTGACTGGTGGATCAATGGAATAGAACAGAAAACCCTGAAATAAACACACACAAGCTTTTGGACACCTGATTTTTGGCAAAGATGCCAAAACCATACAATGGAAAAAAGATAGCATCTTCAACAAATGGTGCTAGTCTAACTGGATGTCTAGATGTAGAAAAATGCAAATAGATCCATACTTATCACCCTGCACAAAACTAAAGTCCAAGTGCATCAAAGACCTCAATATAAAGCCAGACACACTAAATCTGTTAGAAGAAAAAGTGGGGAAAAGTCTTGAACTCATTGGCACAGGAGACAACTTCCTGAACAGAACACCAACAGCACAGGCTCTAAGAGCAACAATCAACAAATGGGACTTTATGAAACTGAAAAGCTTCTGTAAAGCAAAGGACACTGTCATCAGAACAAAACGACTGCCTACAGATTGGGAAAGGATCTTCACCAACCCTGTATCTGACAGAGGGCTTATATCCAATATATATAAAGAACTCAAGAAGTTAAAAAGCAACAAATCAAGTAATCTAATAAAAAAAAATGGGGTACAGAGCTCAATAGAGAATTCTCAATAGAGGAACATTGAATGGGAGAGAAACACTTAAAGAAATGCTCAACGCCCTTAGCCATCAGGGAAATGCAAATCAAAACCACCCTGAGAATTGACCTTACACCCATCAGAATGGCCAAGATTAAAAACTCAAGTGACAACACATGCTGGAGAGGATGTGGAAAAAGGGAAACCCTCCTCCACTGCTGGTGTGAATTTAAACTTGTACAACCACTTTGGAAATCAATCTGGTGCTTTCTCAGACAATTAGGAATAGCGCTACCTCAAGATCCAGCTCCACCACTCCCAGACATATATCCAAAAGTTGCTCAAGTATACAACAAGGACATTTGCTCAACCATGTTTGTAGCAGCTTTATTTTTAATAGCCAGAAGCTGGAAACAGCCCAGATACCCTCAGTTGAAGAACTGATACAGAAATTGTGGCACATCTACACAATGGAATATTGTTCTTCTTTTTTAAATTGGATTATTTGATTTGTTGGTGTTTAATTTCTTAAGTTCTTTGTATATTTTAGATGTCAGCCCTGTAACTGATGCAAGGTTAGTGAGGATCTTTTCCCAGTCATCCAGCTGTCTTTATGTTCTACTGACAGTGTCTTTTGATTTACAGAGGCTTCTAAGTTTCATGAGATCCCATTATTGATAGTTGATCTTAGAGCCTGTGCTCTTGGTGTTCTGTTCAGGAAATTGTCTCCTGTGCCAACAAGTGCCAGACTTCTCCTCACTTTGTCCTCTCATAGATTTAGAGTCTATTTTTAGATCTGTTTTTTTGTTGAGGTCTTTGATCCACTTGGACATAAATTTTGTGTTGGGTAATACATACGGGTCTATTTTCATTTTTCTACACGCAGACATCCAGTTAAACCAGCACCATTTGTTAAAGATGCTGTTTTTTTTCCCCCTATTTTGTTCTTTTGGCTTCTTTGTTGAAAATCAAGTGCCCATAGGAGTGTGGGTTTCTTTCTGGTTCTTCAATTCGGTTCCATTTATCAACCTGTCTGTTTCTATGCCAGTACCAGGCAGTTTTTATTACTATTGCTCTGTAGAATCGCTTGAGATCAAGGATGTTGGTATCACCAGAAGTTCTTTTATTTTACAGAATTGTTCTGGATATCCTGGGTCTTTTATTTTTCCATATGAAGTTAATGGTTGCTCTTTCTAGTTCTGTAAAGAATGTATTGGAGTTTTGGTGGGAATTGCGTTGAATTTGTAGATGGCTTTTGGCAGAATGGCCAGTTTTACTATGTTAATCCCACCAATCCATGAGCAAGGGAGACCTTTCTGCTTCTTAAAATCTTCTTCAATTTCTTTCTTCAAAGACTTGAAGCTCATGTCATACAGGTCTTTCACTTGCTTGGTTAAGTTCCAAGATATTTTATATTATTTGTTGGTATTGAGAAGGGTGTTGCTTCCCTAATTTCTTTCTCACCCCTTTTGTCTCTTGTATCAGACAGTTTTTCTTTACTGGCAGACTAAACTTTGTGGTTACAAATAAAAAAAATCAATTATCTTAAAAAGTAATCTTATAAAAATCTTAAAAGCATCACAAACCTAAAATTTTATGTAAAAAGTAATCAGCCATCTCTACTTTAAATATTTAAAGTGTGCGTCTACTCATCAATAATTTTTATTAAATCATATCAGGAAGCTGAGGGCAAAAACAATATAAGGAAATTAATTGTTGTCTTAGCCACCGGCACAGCTTTAGAGTGTCATGTGAGCCAGTGCTATTCCATGTTATTGTCTTTGTTCTCCAACCTTGAAAAGTCCCTAGCTTTACTATTAAGAGTGTACGTTTCTTAAATTCAAATTGTTCCTTGAGATTTTCTGCATCAGCGTCAATAGCAAAAGCATCTTTACCTAACCTTTCTAAACAGCCTATTATTCCTAAGATTTTCTACATCAGAACCACTAGCAAAAACACTTTTCTCCAACCTTGTTAAAAAGTCTTTTTTTTTTTTTTTTTCCAAATTCTTTCTAAGGGTAGTGGTCACCGCTAGCAATGTGCATCTGTAGATTCCTTTCAAGGGTGACGATTGAGTCATAAATCTGCTTCACAAATTGTGTGTGAAAGAGCTCAAACACTTAATTGTAAGTGCCAGTGATACTGCCTAGCGAGGGGCTAGAAGTCCCCCTTTTAGTACTTACACAATTTATATATTATGAGGACTACAAGGACAACAAGCAGAGCTACGCTCCAGAACAGCATGAAGTCCCCAGGACACATACTTCTCACATAGTTGCCACACCGAGACACTCACACCATGGGTTTGCTAACTGGCGGGCCCTGTTCCATGGGTTCTAGAGCCATTTGGTGTTCCTCTTGCATGGACCTTGGCACTTCCATTTGCTTGGAATATCTTTTTTCATCCTTTTAACCTGACGTGATGTCTATTCTGGATATTAAAGTGTGTTTCTTGAAGGCAACAGAAGGATGGGCCCTGTTTCCCCACCCATTCTGTTAGTCTATGTCTCTTTATTGGGTGATTGAGACAATAAGAAGTAATTGTTTTCTGTTATTTTGTTATTTTGCTGTGGTGATCTTGGTGGCTGTAGTGATGGTCGTGGTGGTGTGTGTGCGTGTGTGCATGTGTGTGTTTTCCCGCTTTTGATTTGCTGTCTGGGATTATTTATTCCTGTGGTCTTTTTAGTTTGGAGTTTTTCTGCTGGCATCTTTTGTAGTAGTGGATTTGTAGGTAGATATTACTTAAACTTGCTTTTAAAATCATGGGCTGTATTATTTTCTCTAGTTAATATGATTGAAAGTTTTGTTGGCTAGAGTAGTCTGTGCTGGCAGCTATGGTCTGTAATCTCTTTGTAGAACACCTAACTAGGCCTTTCTTACTTTTAAAGTCTCCTTTGAGAAATCTGGTGTTATTCTAATAGGTCTGCCTTTATATATTATGTGGCTTTTCTCTTTCGCAGTTTTAATATTTTTCTTTGTTCTTTATGTTCAATGTTTTTTTCTTTTTGTTACACAGGGTTTCCCTATGTAGCTTTGACTGTAGTGGAACTCACTCTGTAGATCAGGCTGGCTTTGAACTCAGAGATCTGCCTGCCTCTGCCCCCTGAGTGCTAAGATTAAAGGTGCATGCAACTACCACTCAGCTAGATATTTTTCTTACTATGTGCCAAGTGGACTTTCTTTTTTTGGGTCTAGTCTATTTGTTCTGGATGCTTCTTGTACATAGAAGGAGTTAGGCATCTTCTTTGGGTTAAGGAAATTTTCTTCTATGAATTTGATGAAAACATTTTCCATGCCTTTGATCTAGGCATCATGTTCTGTCTGTATTATTTGTAGATTAGATCCTTTCATAGTGTCCCAGATTTTCTTGGTATTTTATGTCTGGAGTTTTTCAGGTTAAACATTTTCTTTGACTGAGGTGTCTACTTTGTTGTTGTTGTTATGTCTTTAATGCCTGAAATCTGTCTTTTGTCTCTTGTATTCTGTTAGTGAGGTCTGCCTCTGAGGTCCCTATTTCATTTTCTAAATTTTCATTTCCAGTTTTTCTTTAGTTTGGGTTTTCCTTACTGAGTCTATTTATTTTTTCAGGCTTTGAACAGTTTTATTCTTTTTCTTTCACTGTTTGTTGGTATTTCATAGATATTTTTTGTTTGTCTTTTTGAGACAGGGTTTCTCTGTGTTGCTTTGGCTGTCCCTCGTATCCTTTGTAGACTAGGCTGGCCTTGAACTCACAGAGATCTGCCTGCCTCTGCCTCCCTGAGTTCTGGGATTACAGGCATGTACCACCTCACCTGGATTAGTGTCTCATAGAT
Source organism: Psammomys obesus (assembly GCF_907164565.1). Lineage (NCBI taxonomy): Eukaryota > Metazoa > Chordata > Mammalia > Rodentia > Muridae > Psammomys > Psammomys obesus. The sequence goes on from NW_026592732.1 coordinate 6,466,891, forward strand.
ATTAAAGAGCCTCCATTCTTTTTTAAGAGCCTCCATTGTGTTCATGAAGGCTGTATTAAGGTTTTTGTCTAGTGCCGCGGTTATGTTGCAGTTCCCAGGGCCTATTGTGATAGGTTTACTACATTCCAGTGTAGACGTATTTTTCTTGTTGCTATTGATCGTGTCTAAGTGTTTGGGTTTGAATTGATCATAATTCTAGGTGCTGATATCTGCTCCTATCTTTGTTGGGTGGCTGCTTTGTTCTTTAGTTTTTGTTGTGTTTTCTTGTTCTTAGGAGGGTGTGGTGGCTGTGTGTTGCCTGTTAGAAATTTTTTCTGAGATTCTGCTAGGTGTAGACATTAGAGTTTCTGGAAAATTGTGTTTCTAATTGTTGGGAACCGACATCTAGGAATGGGGATGGGGTAGAAGTGGGATGGATGAGGGATCCACAGGAGGGAGAGAAGCAGGGTGTGCCATAAGGATCTGCCTAACCCTCTGCAGATGGGGTCAGAGAATGAGGGGAGCCCACAGCAGCTGGTCTGCTGCAGACTTGGGAATGAGACTGGGGACTGGATTTGAAGGACAGGAGGGAGAATGAAGATCTGATGTTGGCCTACCTGCCTGGCTGGCCTAGTTGCTGTTCTGGTAGCCTTGGTTGTTGGCTTCCCTGGAAATCCCTGCTAGAGCTGAGGCCTGAGATAACAGGGTGAGTGGGTGGAGGAATGTTGGAGAGGGAGACAGCAGCAGGGAGGCCACAGGAGGTGGTTTGCTACAGACCTGGAGGTGAGTCTGCAGGATCGGATTTGAAGGGGAGGAAGGAGAGGTGAAAGTTTTTAGTTAGCCTACTACCCTACCTGGTTCAATGAGATGAGATCCTTCTAATATCTTGAAACATCTCATCTGCCATGGCTGTTACAACAGAAAGATTTTTTTTTCTTGAGAAAAGAAATTACAATCCATATTCATGTCACTGAGCTCTCAAGCAAAAGCCATAAAATTGCAAAGGATGCCCTTCTTTCATCAGAATCTGCTTCTTCTAAGCCGTGACTCACACACTAAATTAAGTAGGATGAAGGTCTGAATTGGAGCTCAGCTCTTTTCATCTCAGCAGCAGGAAGAAAAGGGTTTTGAAAAGCCCACATTGAAATGTGCATTCTAGCAGGACGTAGGGTACATGTCTCTAGCTCAGCATTCATGAAACTGAATTAGGATGGTTAGGAGTTCAAGGCCATTTGCCAATAAGTGGTGATTTGAAGCCAGCCTGGGCTATAGGAGCTCTTGTCTCTAAAACAAACAAATAGACAAGATAAAAATAATAACTAACCCATCCACCAACCAAACAAGACCCTAAAATCAAACCCAAAACACAACACCAAAGAAAAGAGTCATACAACAGATCTTACAGAGAAGCATAGAATTATGCTTCTGAATTAGCTGAGTGTTGTTTAAGAACTCAGAGATAGACCATCAAGATGATGCAGCAGACACAAGATTTTGCCATCCAAGGTTGACCACCTGAGTTCCAACTCTGGTACCCATGGCAGAAGGAGAGGACTGAATCCTGAAAGTTGTCCTCTGATGTCCACACATGGTCTATGGCATGCACCAACCAAACACACACACACAAACACACACACACACACACACACACACAGAGAGAGAGAGAGAGAGAGAGAGAATGAGAGCTACAGCAGCAACAACTACTGATCCTTACTGATAAATAAAAATCTAGTTGATGGAGTTATATGCGGAGCAGCCCCACCCACCCAGAAACATGAGTGAGTGTTCTATCCAGAGGGATATCTTGATTTCCCCTACATGCTGTCTGGTTTGAGTCCTGTAAAGGCCACGTTACTAATGCGTGGAAAGCGATTTTCTGGGTCAGGCACTGCGTTACAATAAATATGGATTCAGCCAGAGAAGTGAGCCTCCAATTGCTTACTCTTTCTTGTTCTTTCTGCTATGGCCCACGTCATTACACAAGCACATAAATCCTTTTAATTGGCCTACTCCCCTGGGGGGCAAACAGCCCACCTCGCCAGCCATGGTGGGGAGGAGTGGAGCTGCTCAAGTGGGGTGCCTCCTGCTGAACAAGTTTTTTGCTTTTATTTTTACCAACTGATTTTAAAAGGCAGCATTGTAATTTGGCATTAAATATTTAAGAATGATATTAAGGTAAGATTGATTCATTTAGCAGGCATAATGGAGTGAGAAAGCCACACGGAGCGACTAAAGGGCTTCACAGTGGGAAATCTATGCTAGCAGGCATCAATCCGCACCTGGTAATGGCCGTGAATAGGCTCGCCCTCTTGCTATTTAAATAAATTGATGTGCAATTCATCTGCTGCTTAGAGCCTCTGGAAACATGCTGTAGTAACGTTGTTCGCTGGCAAGCATCCCAATGAAGTGCCCAGGCCATTTATCAGCGTGCCGAGTGTTGTTCAAGTTGCTGCCAAGCTTCCAGCATTTACCAAAATGGCAATTTGTTCTCGAAGGGACTCCAGTGGGTGGGTCGGGACAGCAGGAAGTCGTTAAGGGAGTGGAATAGGGCAACTGCAGTTCAAGCCCTGACTTCTCCACTGACATAGATGCCATGGAATCGCCCACAGATTGTGCCGTTAACTCTGCAATGAGAAGAAAAACATGCCCACTTGACTTAGCACAATCCAAGATGAAAATGAAAGCACATTTCACTTTAAAAGTGCTGTTCCAATTATGAGTTATCTTTAGGAGCATGATTCTTGCAGGGGTGTCTAAATACCCGCCATTTATTTATTTTAGTATTCTATACTGTTCCCTCGTCTCTCTGTTTTTATCTTGATCAGCCCATGTTAGAGTGCGGAGGAGAATGAAAGTGTCCACCGTTTAAAAGGCTCACACCTTGTGAGTTACATAGGTTTGTATTTCTTGGTGCTAAAATGCTCAGACAAGTCTTGTGGTTTTATTAACCACTTCCTAGTGACATATAAATCAATAAGAGAGCACTTTAAAGCACTTGAAGTAGGTATGATCGTGCGGAGCAGCCAGATAATTTGAGACTTTTAATAGACTGCTGTTGATTTCCATCTCTTTAAAGCATGCTGCTCTTTGTTCAGTCTTTCTCCGTCAGATGTTTTGGCAGATTGGTTGCAGAAAATACATAGCTGATTTATGCTTTTTAATTTTAGAGGAATGTATCTCAACAAATTAAGTGCATGTTTTACATCAAAGTAGGAATTCAGTAAGACAAAGCATGTACTGAGAAAAGAAAAAAAAAAGGTCTTGTTCTATTTTCGTGTGTCTCTCTGAGTGGGTATATGCATGTTTGAGAGTTGGTGCCCACAGAGCCCAGAAAGAGGCTCTGGTCACCTGGGGCTGGAGGTCCTGGCAGTTTTCAGCTGCCTGACATGGTGCTGGCAGCTGACTTGGGTCCTCTGCAAGAGCTACATGCTCTTAGCTACTGAGCCTTCTCTCCAAGTCTAATGTGCTAACATTTTATTTTCTTTGCTTACATTGTCTTCCAGAGAAAACTTTGAGACAAGCAGTAAGAAAGTTTACAAGTGGACTGGAGAGATGGTTCAGCCGTTAAAGGATAGGCTCACAGCCATAAATATAAGAAAGTTTACAAGTACTGTATTTGTGTTCTACAGGTCTCTGCTGATTCAATTAACGAAAAGCTCACAGTAACCCGCTTAAATGCCTTGAGAGAGGCTATGTTCTAGCAAGTGCGTTGACTTAACTTGTTTACTATTCTGATGCTTTTATCATTTGCTTTTCTAATTATCTTTCCCACATTATTAAATATAGTAATTAATACGATGGCTGACTATGGTTGCCGAACATTACTTAATCATTAGCATCTAATATACTTCAGTATCCTCTCTGATTAAACATGATGGCTGACTTAATCAAACCAAGTTATTACATTTAAGGGCAAGCAGAGCAGCGCTGGCTTAGCTACCCAGTGAGCTTCTATGTGATGTCAGCTTTTATGTAGCAAGGTGATACTTTCTAAGCCCTTGTAGGCAATTGCTATCCTATGCTCTATAACTCATCAGTCTGTGAGCCTTCCTCTATGGCTATTCAACTTTCCTGGGTGACTCTCCCTGGAATGTAGGTTTCAGCAAGAGTCAAATTGATATCAAGGTCTTATTTTTATAGAAATCGGCATGTAAAAAGAAGTGTTGGTTCTATGTGCTAGCCTCTTGTCTGCTTTGCTTAGAATTTCTGACATATTAATATTATAACATAAAACCTGTAGGTTTTGTACATACCTATCTGTGCATTCTCCACAAGACATTAAGGCAGAGACAGCAGAAATATGTTGCTGTGCATGCATGTTCATGGCTCTTTCCCTCAAAGTCATATAATGAAGCCACAACTCCAATAGTATGCAATAGAGGTAGCCAGGAACTATTTAGTGCCCTCTTAAGGCTACAACCAGGGTACGGTTGTCTAAAAATCAGGAAAATGCTGCTGCTAGACTCTGATTCTCTCAGTCCCTTGATTCTAGATTTCCAGCGTCCCCATCTGTTCACTCCCAGCTTCTTTTTTTAAAAATTTTTTTATTAATTACACTTTATTCACTTTGTCTCCCCCCATAAACCCCTCCCTCCTCCTCTCCCAGTTCTACCCTCCCTCCCCTTCTTCACCCATGCCCCTCCCCAAGTCCACTGATAGGGGAGGTCCTCCTCCCCTTACTTCTGATCCTAGCTCTAGTCTATCAGGTCTCATCAGGAGTGTGTCTTCCTTTGTGGCCTGGTAAGGCTGCACCCCCCTCAGGGGGAGGTGATCAAAGAGCAGGCCAATCAGTTCATGTCAGAGACAGGCCCTGTTTCCATTACTATGAAACCCACTTGGACCCTGAACTGCCATGGGCTACACCTGTGCAAGGGTTCTATGTTATCTCCATGCATGGTCCTTGGTTGGAGTATCGGTTTCAGAAAAGACTCCTATGCCCAGATTTTTTGGTTCTGTTGTTCTCCTTGTGGAGTTCCTGTTCTCTCCAGGACTTACTATCTCCCACTTCTTTCCTAAGATTCCCTGCACTCTGCCCAAAGGTTGCCCATAAATCTCAGCATCTGCTTTGATAGTCTGCAGAGTAGAGCCTTTCAGAGGCCCACTGTGGCAGGCTCTTTTCCTGTTCCCTGTTTTCTCCTTCTTCTGATGTCCATCCTCTTTGCCTTTCTGATTGGGGATTGAGCATTTTAGAAAGGTTGCAAAAATTCTGGACATGGGACAAGGTATCTGAATTTCTGGACCAGAAATTAATTGAAAATCTATGCAGTGAGTCTGAGGTGTTTCTGGCAAGGCCCACCTCTGTGCAGGGCCCAGCCTCAGGGCAGCCCTGGCTCTGAGGCACAGCAGGTGAGCTCTTTACTGAGCACCATGCATCACGCTGCACAATGTCAATAATGTACACCTAGCTCAGCTCAGATCCCGACCCTTGTAGAACTGCAGTGTTTTCAATTGTGCATACAAAGGTTTAAGTTCTTACAGAAGCACAATGGATTAACTGCAGGAAAGAAATACTTCATACTTTCTATTTATTTATTTATTTATTTATTTATTTATTTATTTATTTATATATATATATATTTTTTTTTACTGTCACTCTTCAGCATGTATCATAGTTTATTTTGAATTGTGTCATTTAGAACACTTGATTTATTGAGTTGGTGACAAGTTTCATAATATGTTGTTAAGTGGAATTTGGGTTGGGATTAGGAAAGACTTTCCAACAATTTCTATTATTGCCCTAAGCATCTTTGTGCTTTGAATTCATGTGAAGTAGAGGTCTCAGCACTGGTGGCTATCAACGCAAAGTGTTCTTCAGTTCTGCAAGATGTTGAAGGCTCTTTACATCCTGTGTATACAATATTCAGGTGAACTAATGTTCAAATTAATTCTTGTAAAAATATACATGCACAACTGTTTTATTAGTATAAAATTTGCTTTTATGTTTAACATATGGTAATATTATATGCATATGAAAGAATAGTGTTTTAAAACAAATCTCCCTATGATTTATTAGAAGTCAGGGTCTGAGCTATTCACTGTTTTATTTGCGTATTTATCTAGGGCTGAGTAAATGTGTGTTAGGTGAAAACTGATCACTGCTGAAAGGCACTTAAGAACCCTGCTTTAAACCACTTCACTTATGACATTTTTGTAGCAGCCCAAACTTAAATATACACACTCTTGTGGTAGTGAATAATGAAATTGACAAGAAAAAAAAATAAAGCAAGAGTTAAGACAGATAAATTCTGACTAGGCAAGTTTTGAGTGAATAGAAAATAACACTGTAATATCAACAATCAATTATTCCTGTTGCAGTAGTTTCAAGGAATCTCTGCCCTAGTTGGGCCAGAAACATTTAAAAATCTGCATGTCTCTTTTTCAGCTTTAAAAATAGATTTTCAAATATCTTCTCCTCCGGAAAATCTTCTCACACAGTTGCTTTGCATTTCCCAGCAACAGGAGGGCCAAGATCCAGAGCTCATGAGCTTGGAGTTTGAAGTGCAGCTGAGAGAAGAGACAGAGAGAGTAAGCAGTTTAGAGTGACAGTAGGGCTTTTCAGGCTCCATTACTGTGAGCTCAGGGCTGACCTGTTACAGGTCATGATAGCTATACAAATGTAAATAATATTAGAAAATATAGTTCCTCAGGCTGGGACTGTATCTCAGTTGGTAAAGAGACTGCCTAGCATGTATGAAAGTCTTGGTTCAATCCCTACCATTGCATAATCTGGGGTGGTGGTACATATATGTAATCTCAGGACTAAGGGGGTAGAGGCAGGAGGATCAAAAGTTTAAGGTCATCCTTGGTTACATAGTGAATTTGAGGTTACCCTGGAAAACATGAAACACTGTCTCAAAAAAACAAACAAACACATAGAAAAGGTATAGTTTTCCTCCCAAGAGATAGTTGAAATGAAGCTAAACTTTTGTCAAAAATATTTTTTTATCATACTAAACATGAGCTTTATCTCTATTAAGTAGTGGGTATTAGTGAAGCTATCCCGTATTTGGTGTAGCATTATAAAAGATTTATAGCTGGAGCAATCTGTTATAACCCCCAAGATTGAGTGTTAAAACAAAATTGGCTCTTTCACGATTTTTTTTTTAAATGAAATCATTTAATCTATGGAGTAAACAACTTTTGGTGAAAAGCAGTTATCTTGAAATAGTACCTAAAATCACCTTTAAAGGAAGTGTATCTATAATCTCTTCATCTAAGCTTACTGAGGTAGATGTATGCATTAGGTAATTTCTCAATGTAATGAACATACATGAGAAAATACTATACAAATTATAAATGTATTCTATTATCTCCATTACTTATGCCATATAAATAGATTGAGAGCTGGTTAACTTGCTGTTTCTTTAGTAATAATGTATGTCAATTTGATAATATGACATCAGTGATCATGTCTTAATCATCACAAGAGTTAAGAGTTTCCTGCAAGCCTTAGATTTTTTTTATTCATGACTTGAAGTTATTTTGCTGATACTTGGTGTATAGAACTACTGTGTGAATTAAATAAAGGAATAAGTGTGTTAGTATATATTCCAATAACTGTTCATCAAGTGTCTTTTGCTATTTTCCCTAGACATTACTGTTGGCTCCATTAAACTCCACTTGAATACCTAGATTTCAGCGTTTGCTCCAAACTTTCAGTTTTGTTCTTCTGTGTGAAAAATAGCCTCATTTCATGGTTCTTGAGCTAAAAAATGTATTTTCTGAGCTGAGGCTATCCTCTCATGATTCTGCAGGTTGTGATTTTCCTAGGTTCAGGAGCTGCCCATAATCTACACGGCAGAGTCATGACAACAATGTTCTAGCAAAATCCCCGCGACTCAAGGAAAGACACTAGCATTGACTTAGTGGAGAGCAACTGCTAATCACATCAAGCTAGCTTTAATTTTCAGGTAGAGCTGATAGAAATGCTAGAATTGGCTTATCCAGTTCTGGGGAGTGGGGAAGGTAGGTAGACAAAAATATTTGTTAAATGATTAAGAAGATGTTCATGCAGCAAGTCACATCAAGTTTTGGTGTGTTGGGGTAGAGGTTAGCCTGCTGGTTGGGCTGTACCTGAGAACGTGGAGTGCAGCCGCTGGAATAAATGGTATCATGACTCCAAAGACATTATCCTAAGGTGCTTTGAACCAAAGGCCAGAGAGAGGCTTCAGAGCACAGGTGTCTGGCTCTCTTCCATCTCCTCCCTTTTCCAAGATGGATCATGCAATGAAGAATTTCTCTTCTCCCTGGTCAGACGCAGAAATGAAAACTTGCATCTTCCAGAGCAAACTACATGATTTTGAAAGGTCACTCTCTGCTTGCTTCCTTCCCCTGAAAGTGGGTTATAAAACCTCTATTCCCCAGCGCGCAGGCCGTCTACTGAAGGGACAGGAACGCTATGCAGAGAGGCCAAGTGGAAGATTAGCAAGGACTTCCTGCTGTTTTTCCCTGAGTCTATTACCCCAGGGTCAGACCTTTTTTGTCCAGTCCCATTTTTCTAAGATTGCCCACTTCTGTGAGACTGAGCACAATAACACTTTCTCCCGAGTCCTTAGGATGTCCTTTCAGATTTTCATGTCACAGTAAACACAGTTAAGTAAATTTGCCTTGCTTCCCCCTTACTGGCCTGTCTTTTCTTGTGTCAGCATTGGCCACTGTACTGACTTGCATGGAGCACTAAGAGCTATGATTCTCTCTTTTTAAGGTTGGGCTAACTGCACTTGCCTGCCCAAGTCTGTGAAACAAAGCAGAATGTGTGGGTGAGTCCTAAATGTAAGACGATATTGCATTCTGCATGTCTTCCGGCAGAAAATTCCCCTGATTTCCTTTCTCTTTTACTTGTGTCTGGCTCTGTATCTGATCTTCTTCACTTTCTTCTTGAAGGCCCACAGGGAGCATGAGTTGGCGATGTTCTGCACAGTAGTTCGTGGTGCCAGAGAGGCTAGTAACACAAGCTCGACCACATGGAAAGGGTTGTGCCAGAGCAGGCTAACAGAAGATGCAGGTGGATGAGACATCCTATGGATGTAGCTAATGAGAAAAGAAAAAGAGAGTGGTTTGAAAATGTCCTTGCAAAGGAGCCCTAGGGGAACCTGAGATTGCTGGTCATGCTGTGATTTTTAGGTTTTGTGGTTACACCTATGAGGGTAGTCAGAGTAAGCGAGGGGCTCTTGGAGGCATAATTTAAGTGGACACAAGCCAGACGATTTAAGCTCATATACACTGAGATTCAAACTCACACTCGAGGAATCTTCATATTTGGCTTTGGATGGAGGGAGACAGATTTCTTCTTCTCAGCAGCACATGGCATCCTAGACTAGAGACAGAGCAGCCCAGATTTAGTAAGTAGTGCCCGGGGGAGCATAAGCTGATGCTTATAAAATGAGGCCCATGCTTCTGTCTCCTACGCTCCTCTTTCTGTTTACCTTTTCTCAGGGAGGAAACCAGTCTTTCTGGAAGTGAGGAGCAGAACTGAATTTCTAGCCCTGAGTCGTGAGTCAGGTGTCGGTGGCAGTGTCAAACAGTTCAGTGTATCGAACCATCAGGTCAAGCCCTCAGGTAATTTTAGTTTAAAACCTGATGAAAGCCTAGTTACTTAGGTTTTCACTATATGGCTTTAAAATTCTTTTTCTAGAGTACATTTGTTCTTTGACAATTTTATACAAATATGTAGTGCATTTCAGTTGATCTTGTGCCTACCCTTTCTCCTTTCTTTCTCTCTCTCTTTCTTTCTTTCTTTCTTTCTTTCTTTCTTTCTTTCTTTCTTTCT
>NW_026592732.1:6476648-6506073 GCF_907164565.1 Psammomys obesus
TCTTTCTTTCTTTCTTTCTTTCTTTCTTTCTTTCTTTCTTTCTTTCTTTCTTTCTTTAATGTGGTGATAGTGTTACTCACACACAAACCAACTGAAACTCCCCCTAGCCTGTATTTTTGGGGAGGCCTCTGGGGCATCCTTGACAGGTCGCTATTAGTGAGGTAGCTCACACCTGGTACTGGGATTTTTTTTTTTTTTCATTTAATAACTTTAGGTTTCTGGGAGGAAAATTATCTACCCATACAAGTACTTTAAAATTTAAAGTTTGTAAAAAAAATTATGTACTTTAAAAATAGACTTAAAAGTACATTTCTACAGGGCTTTCTCATATTTCTTACTTTTGGCAACTATCATTAAACACAATGACTCAAAAATGATGACAACAACAACAAAAACCAAGAGAAACCCCCCAAAACCCACAATACCGAAAGGGGCAGCAAAAAGAATTTCAGAGGGACAGAGAGTGGGTGAGACAGTAGTTGGGGGCGGGGGGGATTGTAAATGGCCAAAATCCGGTATGCACATGTATGCAATTGTGGAAGGATAAACAAATTGAAATCACAGATCTCTACAGCCAAGGAGGGTCTTAGTCACCAAATAACCAACTCCCTTCCCTCTCACAATGGGCTCCCAAGGCTTAGAGTGACAAGATCATCTGAAAAACACAACCTTAGCGCTAGACCCTCCTCCTCCGTCTTCCTCCCCTCTAGTCCCTGACCCTTCGAGCTCGAGTGAGCAATTCCTTCATGAGATATGTTTGTCAGGTATTTTGACTCAGCAAGGAGACAAATAACTAACTAGGCTAACAGGAGGAGAATGGTTCCATGAATGAGTCAGTCGGTGCCCTGGCTTGTGTCCCTTTGTCTTTGACCAAAGACCTACCCTTTTTGAGTTGCAGATTTCTCTTCACACAAAGGTAAAAACATTTAACAGCACATATCTGCACATCTCACTCACTAAAGGATTGGCATAACACGCCGTGCCAGAGGACAAGCTAGTAGGTCTGTATGTGCATTTATACTTTTTACTTATAGTTTCTGGGGCCAGAATGTTTTTTATTGTAAATATGTGACCATTAGGGGTCCCCTGGGCTCCAAGTAATTTTGGAATCTTGATGAGCAAACGGAGGTAATTAAAAAGCAAATACCATTTGCACAGCGCTTCAGCTTTCCTTAGGAAAGCTCCCTGGAGCCTTTCCAGCCTTTGCCTGTGGCACTTCCTCAGTGTGGAAAGTCATTCTCGTTCCTCCAGGCTCAGTTTCCATTCAGCCTGTTAGTTGTGGCTACAATGCAACAGGGATCCCATGGTAACTCCCCAAGTGTGCTCATGTGTGTGTGCATGTGAGCCTCATTCATGTGAGTGCAGGTACATGTGGCAACCCGGGTTGCACTCCAGCAGGTGTCACCCACTTTTTTGTTTGTTCATTTTGAGTCAGTCTCCTCCTGGCCTGGCACTTGCTAAGTGGACTAGACAGGCTGTCCAGAAAGCCCCAGGGATCAGCTTGTCTGCATCTTGCTAGCAGGGAGTTTATAGACTTGTGGCACAACCATGCCTGGCTTTTTTGAGCTCACAAGGCAAGCATTGTACCAACTGAGCTATGTGCCCAGCCTCACATATTTGCCTTTTAAAAAGCATGTATCACTCTGGTGTTACCAACTTCAACATGGATGCCAATTTTTTTCCATGTAGATTTTAATGCTTTCCCAATTAAATGGTCCTGAGCTCTACTCTCTAGAACCCTGTTATGTATTCACAGAACTGGAAGCAGTGATGTGTACTTAGCCAATCTCTGCAGTGCTCTGGCAGCACAGGCCCTGGGTTCATCCACTTTTACTTCCACTGTTTCCCAGACATTTGGGTTTGCACAGGGTATGCCCTCTCTCCACACCCATTTTCTCTCTTCTAAAACAACCCTTAAAACCCAGCCTACCTTGCTAGGTCACAGAGGAAGACAATGCAACCAGTCCTGATGAGACCTGATAAACTAGGGTCAGATGGAAGGGGAGGAGGACCTTCCCCTATCAGTGGACTTAAGAGAGAGGCATGGAGGAGATGAGGGAAGATGGGAGAGGATTGGGACGGAGAAAGGGAGGGGGCTACGGCTGGGATACAAAGTGAACAAACTGTAATTAATATAAAAATAAAAATTGAGGAAAAAAACAAAAACAAACAAACAAACAAACAAACAAAACAAAACAAAAACCCAGCCTACCTCACGTGGTCATTATATAAGGCTTAAGGGATTAATTCAAACCCATAAATGCTTAGTTACTATTACTGTCACAAGGGAATACAGGACACTTTTGCAAATGGTTTTTGTTTTATTGATAAGGGAATCTTAGGATAGACTCTGAAAGAAACTCAGGAACACTTTTATTCAAGTGTGAGAATGAAACCAGCAGGGCAGGCAAGCTAGAGTTCTTGGCAGCTGTCTGGAGGAGAAAGAGAACAGACAGGAAAAGAGAAAGTCAGGGGGAACAGTAGGAGTCACAGCAGGTGACCCCTTGGAGTCACTTTTACAGCATTTGAGTGCGTCCCTCTTTAGGAAGACAGCTATTCCTTCTATCTTCTTCTCATGTCCTCGGTGAGGTGAATCATGTTTCTACTTTCTGGCCTGAGGCTGCTCTTTAGATTGCAAAAGAAGATGAAGGTTTTTTTGTTTTTTTTTTTTTTCCTCTTACCATAGGAGGTATTCAGCCTTGTGTGGGCAAGAAAAGGACCTGTCATATACACCAAAGAACATGGTTGTTCACAGGTAGAGCATCTGTAAAGGGAGCACTTGACCCTTGAACTTGTTATTTATGTCACAGAATGTCACCGTGTAGATGTTCATATATCTCAAAATCGAATGCTCCGCATGGGAGGCATCCACTGTCTACACAGAACAGGCAGTTGGCTGTGGGTCGTGCTATGTGTACCAGAGGAAGTCGACATGGACAGGCATCAAGTCTAAGCGTGTTCTGGGAAGGAGCTAGCTAGGACCTTCTATTTCCTTCTCTTTCTCCCTGTCCTCCTGTCGCCTGTTGTCAGTACCTTATAATACTGTGATTATCCTTTGTTATAACACCATGACTCTCCAAATTATAAACTCCACCAAAATCTGAATCCTGACTGCTTTGTCATTGTGTTCTCCGAGACCAAGCAACATTCCCCAATAGGATAGAAGGAGAGACTCAGCTCTTAAAGGGCGTTGGATGGGCTGAATCATTGGCTCAGTGGTGAAGGGAATGTGTCGCTCTTACAAATCTGAGTTTGGTTTCCAGGGCCCCTATCAGGTGGCTCACACTGGCTCTCCAGCTTCAGGGGATCCGACTCTTCTTATCTGTCCTCCTTGGGTACCTGTGCTCACATGTACCTTGCACTCCTCACCCCATAATTAAAAACAAAATCTAAAAGGATAAGGACTGTATTTTACCCATTTTTATCCATAGTATCAAGTAGGGACTGGAATCATCATTTATGCTCATCAGTATCTGCTGAATGAATGAATGTGCATTCTTCTAAAAACCTTCTCCATACTTCCTTTACCATGCTCTGGAGTAAGTTTGTGCACTTGGCTTCTTAACACACTCAGCTGGTTAGTCTATTGTACACGGCTGCCTTTACTGTGTCCTTGCTTCTGTTTCTTTTTCCTTGACCAGCGTGTGAGCTCTGGGAAGGTAAGCTATGGGGTATGTTCTGTATGCCTAAAAACTCAGCTCTGCATTTAGGAGCCTGGTTCTTGTTTTCTGGGACAAGACTCCAGAAAGCAATATCTTTGTTCCATCCAGGGTGACCTGGGACAAACAGGTCGCAAATGCTGTTCTTTGCTGAGTCCCTGGCACCATCACACTTTTGCTCCAAAAGTTTTTTTTTTAAAAAAAACAAACTCACCTTTTAAATATATTTAAAAGTTTTATTGATTAATGTCAGTCTGTTTGCATATGTGTGAGTGTGTGTGTGTGTGTGTGTGTGTGTGTGTGTGTGTATGTGGTGTGTGTGTGTATGAGTGTGTGCCTGAGGATGCATGAACAATGTGTCTGGTCTCCTGGAGCAGGGGTTAAAGGAGGTTGTAAACTCCTCAGTTTGAGTGCTAAGAATTTAGGCCCCCTGAAATCGCAGCAAGTACTCCTAACTGATGAGCTTTCTCTCCAGCTCCAGGAACTTATTATTATTACTTTTTAAAGAGCTACATAACCCACCTCAGAAAAATCTTGAAATCGTTTCGGTTTGCTCTGAATTCCATAATCTATTATTTAAAACTACATATTCTATTTGTTTTTCCTTTCTTCAGCACACTGTTTTATATATACATCAGGGCTTATTTAGAAGAGAATGGGTACTTTATCTTAATTTAAGGCTCTAAACTTTCCTGCTACTCTCTGGAGGTAGCAAGACAGCCTGTTATAATACAGACACTGAAATCATTTGAATCAGCAACATCTGGGAAATGCATGTTGTGCCTGCACACAGCATCTAGAGTTATTTGTGCTTCTTTTTCAAAACCTCACATGTCAGGGTTGGAGCATAGTTTTGTTTCCTGGGTTGTGAATTCTGCCGAGGCGCCATTTTTTTGTCACAGTATTTCCAGAGGCCCATGGTAGATGTTACAAATGGAGCGTCCTGGCAAATTGCTACTAATGTGATTTAGCTTTTGCAGTCAAGATCCTAGTCTAAGAGTTTTGGTTTTTGTCATACCTCAGCAGGAATACTTTAATGGGTGCTTGCCTTCATAAAGGAATTAATTTGTTGAAATACTGCCACACAACCACTGATTAGGCATTAAGATTGTCCCTCAATCCCACTGGCGCTCTGAGGGTCACATAGGTTTATATAGGCCTTGCTAATGAGTTAGACTCATTTAAAAATTTCATTTGTCATGCTTATTAGAATGAACCTATATTCCTTTATTACCCAGTACAAATCCTTTGCACATCAGGCCCAGAGCATAAAATTAAAATTGCATGAAACTTTGATCTCCTCCTTCATTAATCACGGAGGATAATTACACGCAGGTGCCAGCCCCTGTCTAACAGCAGATGCTTTCTGACCCTCAATATAATGCTGTATATTTGCTATGTGTACATAAAAGGGAACCAAGGTGTGTACAATACAAACTACAGCCCTTTCATTAAGCCACAAGACATGAAAGTCTACCTGCACGATACTTGGGGATAATTTTAATTAGAAATCTCTGACAGTTAATCCAATGATAATGAATGAAAGAACTTCAATGAACAAAAGGATAGAAGAGGGTAAAAATAGGTCAAATTAATTTTTACAAAATTAAATATTCATTTAGATCATTTTGGAACCTTGAATTGAATTTCTTTGTTTAGCTTACCTAATGTTACCTGAAATAAATAACCAAGAATTATCACTATAATTTTATAAATGTGTAGTGTTGTACCCAGGAAAGCAGACAGCATACAACAGCAGTTTGTCAAGTATTATGAGGTGACACTTAAGAAAGCCCTGTGTAACAAAACTTATCTGCTCTGAGACAAAATCTGCCATCCATTGACTCCCCTTTGGCATAATTAACTATTATTTCTCTTTTAACTTTCCACCTGTGTAAGTTGCTGGGGATGATGAAGTGAGGATGATCTTGAACAGCTGATGCTCCTGCTCTGTCCTGCCTGGGATTCAGATGGGTATCACCATCCCTGGTTTATTCAGTGTTGGTGACTGAGCTCAGAGCATTCAAGGCAAGCACTCTGTCAGCTAAGGCACAGCCTAACCCTCATCCACTGTGCTAGATATATGATACAGAGAATTCACTTTACTTTAAATAGCAGTAAATATGTGATTATGCATCAATGTAAGAATTTCCAGTGGCCACTAGTTACAGATCATGCTAGGATCTAAAGAAGCACAGAGTTTCAGAGGTTAAGGAGAGCACCAAGTAGAGAGGAAACAGAAATAACCATGACAGTATCCTAGAGAGTAGTAACTGTCACTCACCACTATGGACACCTAAAGTGTCCTAACTGAGTCATTATCTTTATCAGGTTGGTTTGTGACATATCTGTGAAGGAGTGTCTTGGTTGTTATTGACACAGGGGGTTCTAACCCAGTGTGTGTGACACCATTTCTTGGCCTGTGTAAGAAAAAGCTAGCTGAGGTAAGACCACAAGTGAGGGCTGGAGAGATGGCTCAGGAGATAAGAGTTCTGCCAGAGATCCTGATTCAATTCCCAGCAATCCTGAAAGACAGCGTGTGACAGGGAAGGGTAAGCCAAATAAACCCTCCTTCTTCTAAGTGACTCAGAGAGTTTATCCTAAAGAGAAAGGAGCCTAGGATAAACACAGTGCATGGAATGCTGCATACTCCAGAAAAGAGTTGCT
Source organism: Psammomys obesus (assembly GCF_907164565.1). Lineage (NCBI taxonomy): Eukaryota > Metazoa > Chordata > Mammalia > Rodentia > Muridae > Psammomys > Psammomys obesus. The sequence continues at coordinate 6,482,975 of NW_026592732.1, forward strand.
CAGAGGCCTAAGGGAAATTCCCTTGGAGAAGTGAGGCCACAGGAGAGTCTGAAGGGACAAGTGTGCCCAATAAGAGAATATTAGAACAACAGAGTTCTAGAAAGAGGGACTAGCATGGACAAAGACAGGAAAATTAATACTGCAGTGTTTCTGACTTGGCTTTGGGGTGAGAACGTTTTGAGACATCGCAGGGATGATGCGGGTCCAGGCAATGGCAGATAAGCAGGCTCATGGGCCATGCCACGTGTGTGCTTTTTAATTTTGAAAGCAGTTCCGAGGTTTGGGAACATTCCAGGCAGGCTAGTGGCATGGAGGTAACCAGCTTTTATGTTGGAGGACATGCTCTGATGAGTGTGTTAGGGAAAGACACAGCATTTCAGGTAAGGCATGAAACAGCTCCGAATCATACAGTGGCGTTGGGATGATAGAGAAGCAGGATCAGAGATGTGAAGAATCAACAACTGGTTGTCGATAGCCACACTAACAAAGTCAAAGTGAGACTGGACCACTGGTGAGGGGTTTCTCTTCCTGTGCCCATTTCTCCATGTCACGTTTCCATGCAGGTATGGTCTTTGTGCTCTTTGTCCTTCATGGAGGTACGGGTTTTGAAAGTAGGAGTTATCAATATATTTTATTACTTTTCAAAAGCCTGGGGCTTAGGAGAGTTTAGAGGAGATGGCAGGGCTTATAAAAAGAAATGATAGGCATCAGGGAAATCTCATTAGAAAACGGTGGGAGAATCCCTTGCACTAAAAGGCTGTCGCTCTACACTGGAAAGAAGAGATCACGGTGTGGGTGAGTGGGCGAGGTTCCAGTTTTGCATACTGATTTTGGTGGTGAAAATAATCAATATTAAAATATAAGGATGTCGTTCAATTGGTAGAGCTCTTGCCTAGCATGCCCAAAGTCTGTCAACGTTCAAAGTTCAATTCTTAGCACAGCATAAGCTGGGGTAGTGAGAGTCACCAGTGGCCCCATGGCTAGGGAGATGGAGGCCAGAAGATCTGCAGCTCAAAGTCATTTGTGACTACATACTGAGTTCATGTCACCTTGGGCTGAAAAAAAAATGGATTCGCAAAGAGAGAGAACTTTGTAGGCACTGTCTCTGTTACTTGTCTTCAAAACCAATGTTCGTTAAACTATAAAACTAAGATGGCTACAGTGGTTTCAAAGGCAGAGGTAAGTAGGTGACTGTTAGGAAAACAGAAGGGGAGAGTCGAGGTTAGCAGACATGTTACAGCCTATAGCAAACCATGAACTTGCTGAGGCACCGTGGCAGCTGCTGACAGGAAGACATGGTTCAGACAATGCTCACACGTATGGCCAGTAAGCACATGCAAAAATGGCGAGGAAAAGAAACAAGGAAAAGAAGAAGAAAAAAAAAAACCCTGGGAGAAATAAAAAGAAATCACCCAAACCAAGCCAGTCAAAGAATTACTTGTTTGTTAAGATGGTGTCTGCTGGGGCTGTTTCCATGGGGCCAGCACTGGGTTTGGTCCCCAGCACTGATGAAATGACTGTTGGCATTTCCTGTATAAAAAATGGTAAGTGAGAATGAAGTTTGGGAGGTGAGTTGTCCATTATCATGTGCAATCAGTAAATGATGTAGTTCTCAGCTAACACCTGTCTGTGTACCTATAGCAAGAGCATTTGATAAGCATAACGAACTATTTTCTAGTAGTTTGAAGTATTCACCTAGTGTTGTCTTATACCTCACAGCTGATTAAAAACTTTAGCTCTGCAGGCTTAGAAAGCATAGCTCATAGCTGTTGTGAGCTTGACCTTTATAACCGTGACACCATAGGAATTAGAATTTGGTGATGAACAGAGTCACGTAGGAGATACTGTCCTTGGAGCGAGGGACTTGGGTAGTGCCAGGTGACGTGAAGCGACAGCACAGTGCTGAGCCCTTAGCACGGGGTCTGGAGTGGGGCATGTATGGAGAATTTTTGTTAACTGTTATTTGCTGTTGATACAGTTGTTATGAAATGGGGGAAAGAGGTCACTGAGCTGTCCAGTTTGGTATTTGCTATATGGTTTTGAATTTGGGCTTCTTGTAGTTGTTGCGTGTTCAGGTAAATCACTTGTTCACCAACCCCACAACCTGCCTGGGATTAGGGTGACTTGCCTTGGAGAAGTCCTGTCAGGTGCCCTTCATCTGAACTGAAGGATGGATTGCTGGCAGTCACTGTCTACTTGTCAATACAAGATGTGGCTATCCATCATCCCATGGACAAATCTAACAGTGATTTTGTGAATAATGTAAAGATGACCAGGTTGATAGGGAATTTTCTGCTGACAACCTGATTAGCAGTTCCTGCTCATAGCATCAAGTGTTAAATAAACCTGAAAAGAAAACAAAGATGTGTGCATAGCAGCAATGAAAGGCTGCAGTTTATGCATGAACCTCCTGGGGTTCCACGGAGCCAGACGGGAGAGTAGCAGCTATGACTTCTGGTGTATGTGTGTGTGTGTGCAGAGGTGTTCACATGTGGATATGGAAGCCAATGGTTGGCTGTCATTGTCTGTATTATTCTCTTGGGACAGGCTCTCTCACTGAACCTGGAGTTAGACTAGTGGCCTGCAAGCCCAGCAATCTGCTTGCCTCTACTCCTCGCAATTGTGGGTTTCAGGCACATGAATGGTTGAACTCTGGTCTCATGCTAATGCAGCAACTGCTCTTGCCCATTGAGCTACCTCTCCAGCTCTTCTTTGAGGGTAAAATGTCACCATAACCTTTTATGCTTAAACACGTGGTCTGAATCTGGTGGTGCTGTTTTTGAAGGCCATGGAACCTGTGAGCAGTGGAGCTGTGTTGGAGAAAACTGATCACAGAGGGTTGATAACCCATCCCCAGTTCCTCTGTTCTCTGCTTCCAGACTGCAGACTCAGTGTGACTCGATGCTCCCTCTTTCACTCCGTGTCTTTTTTGTCCATGATGGACCACGTCCCATCAAACAGTGAGCCCAAACAAATCCTTCCTAATGTTTTTGCATGTGTCACAGCAGCAAGGGAAGCAACTCTAGAGAATACAGATTGCAGCCTGTAGCAGTATTTTAACCTGTGGGTCACGGCCCCTTTGTAGCTCATATGACCCTCTCACAGGGGTCATATGTCATATATCCTGCATATCAGATATTTGTACCACAGTTCATAACACTACCAAAATTACAGTTATAAAGGAGCAACAAAAATAATCCTATGGTTGGGTCACCACAACACAAGGAACTGTATTAAAAGGACACAGCATTAGGAAGCTTGAGAACTACTGACTTAGAGCCTAACTATGGGTATTAACCCAGAATATCCTTCCCTGAGGTTTGGGAACAAAGCTCAGTGGGTAGTTGTTTCTGGCCTTCAGATTTCATAGAAGACAAACATAAAGAAAAGAAAGAATAACTATGTGGCTTTCTTTTTGTTTTTCAAAGACAGGAAAGGGTAACTAAAAAGGTTATCGACCTACTGGCATCAACATTTTACAAAAGAAAGAACATTTTTAAATGCCAAAACGTTTGGAAGGGCATCACCATGGGATAGAGCACATCTGTATGAGTAGGATTAATTTTAAAAATAAACCCTTCCTACCTTGTCCTTATTTGTCTCATTTTCTAGGCACTTTGTCATGAATTAATACTAGTCAGATATTATTGTTTAGTAATTTTACAATGAACCTTCCCAGAATGCTTTATGAGAGCCATTTCCACAGTGAATACTTTTCAGTCTCCGTTCTGTTGCTCAACTACACTGGAAAGGCTCAGTTAGGAGGCAGGACATAACAAATCATGCTAAGACTGAGTACCATGTGTGGCCGGGGACAATGAATAGTTCACATATTTAAATCTTACATGTTAAATCATCAGATGTCATCAGACACAGGCTAAATGACCTGTCAGGGATGACTAGAAAAAGCCTGTTTCTTAATCTGAACTTTCTAGAAAGCTGTTCCCGGGGCACAATTAATACATTAATGCTATTTTTGAGAGATGCCATTCTAAGACAGAGAGAGAAACATGAAATCAGAAGCATGGAAGGACAGGCTGTAAGCCAGAAAAAACCTGTATAAGACAGAACACAGAAAGCACGAAGGACACTACATATATGAGGCTCTGCTGTCTAAGGAGCTTCCCAACATGGGTTAGCTGGTAATGCTGTGTTTCTTCATAGCTTTGTGAAGCAAAGGAATTATAAGACAGCATTTGCTTTATAAATTAACTTCCTGTATTTCAGTGTTCTGACAGTAGGTATTTTTGAAGGTGGCTTAAGTAACTATATTGGTTTTAGAAGGTCAGTGTGCCTTTGAAAGAGCTGGGATTGTAAGACAAAGAGTTTAATGACACCAGACAAAGAAGCTCAAATGGGTAGGAAGAAACTAGGACAAGACAAGAGACTTATTGGCCCCAAGGGAGAAACAATGGGATACAGCACTGTCTTAGCTGCTTTTCTCTTGCTGTGATTAAACATCAGGACTCAAGCAACTTATAGAAGACAGGGCTTATTGAGGATTTACCTTTCCAGAAGACTGGAGTGTTTAACAGCAGCAACCCAGAGAGCTCACACCCTTAACCACAGCAGGAGGCAGGGAGTGCAATGGAAATGTCAGGGATTTTTTTTTTTTTTGAGCCTCAAGCCTGCTTCCAGAAGCATGTCTCCTCCAACAAGCCACACCTCCTAATCCTTCCCAAACAGTTCCACCAACTGGGGTTCAAACATTCAAATGTATGAGTTCATAAGGGGTCATTCTCATTCACACCGGCACAACAGTCTGAATGAGACTACTGATTCAATGACTGAATGACCAAAGTTGTCAGAGCAGCTGAGGGTCAAAAGAACTGCTGCTGAGGGAAACTTTATGAGAGCATTTACTGTGCATGTCCAGTGGTATTCACGGATGGAGCTGATTAGACCGATCTTTTCCACAGTAACAATTACTGCTGGTGGTACTCAGGAAATTTTGGTTCTGACACAAGTTTGTATGCAGCCAAGATTAGCCTTGAGCTCTCCATGTAGCTGTGGCTGACCTTGAATTCCTACTTGTTTGTCTTTACCCACAAAGTGCTGAGATTATGAGCATGCACTGCTACACGACATGTTCAAGATAATTTTATGTGTGCTGAGTGTGTGATTTTAAAGTGAAATTTGTCTTAATATTTATTATAATACAATAATTAGTTCATAACTATGATATGATACATTTTAAAGATAGTGTAAGTTTTCATTTGAACATGATGTTGGAAAACAAAGAATTTAGTCTATGTATAGAAAATTAAGATAAATTTGTTTATAGTCACATGGAAATATGACTAAAACTACAACAGAATGGTCAAAATTGAGAGATGACATGTCAGACATACTTTTAGCTGGGTGTCCAGGATCATACAGATTCCTGTGTCAGCAGCAGCTGAAGCTCAAGATTCTGAAAACAGGGCTCCTCTGTTCAGTGTGTGAATGGACTTTGCTTAGGACTGGATTTTAGAACCTTGTACTTTTTCTCAATAACGCTTCACCAGATTCACTGTCTGGTTTTATTGAGTCTCATTTCTTTCTTTCATTAAATATTTATTTTCTCCACTCCCTCAAAGGAAGAGAAGGATAAGCCTACTAGTCATTTGTAGGCATCTTCCTTCTCTCTCTCCGTGCTGTGGCATTGCCTCTAACTAAGGCGATTCATCTTCATCCCTCATTCGAGGGTGTGATTTACCGAGGTGCTTTGTGACCAAATAGAGTTGCCGGCCTTGCAGATTCTCTTTGGGGTGGCGCTGAATCAAATGTGTTCCTGCTGCCTGTGTGAATTACGCCTCAGATGCTCTTGGTTGAATCTGTGTTAATTTCCAATGCTAACTGTCAAAGAGACGAAGGCCTCACTAGCAAAGCACATCGATATTTAGCCACTCCGATTCAGTTTTCCATCCAACACATTGCACCTTGCATGCATACAACAAATGAATAATGAAAACACTTCATTCTCATCAATACTAAAAATCAAAAGCTATATATAAATAAAAAATGGGGACATGCCTTTGATGGCAAAACTGCAAAAACTTTATACAAGAATAAAGCAGATGCGGGAGAATAATAAGGCCAGGATCGCCAATTAGAAATCACCAGTAACCAGCTCTAGGTTATTATAACATATATATACTATACGTTATACTATATGTTATAGTATATATATGTTATATATATATATGAAATGGTTAGCAAAATCAAGTGGATTAATATATCTACCTTCTCAAATGTCTGTTGACTCTCTGGGGGTGTGTGTGATGGGAACATTGATGCTGCGCCATCACTGTAAATCTCAAACGTAGCACACATTATGATCTGGTAGCATCATGCTATATGTAACCGCTTTACAACGTCCTACAAAACTGGAGCTGTGCTCATTAACTTAGTAACTTGGTGTGCTATGATATTGGCCAGGGCATTCCTACCATCCCTTGGTGTGCCATGATGCTCATCAGAGCAGTCACACCAGCCTTTGGTGTGCTATGGTGCTCACCAGGGTATTCTCACCAGCCTTTGGAGTGCCATGAAGCTCACCAATATATCTCCACTGACCAAGTTCTGGAATTACTACTTTTTCCACAGTCTTATCAGCTCTATTTTTTAGTAACTATTCTGACAGGTGTGAACTAGTAGGTTGTTGTGGTTTTGGCATTTTCCTGATGGTTCATGATGGTGAGCACGTTTTCATAAATTATTGATTACTTGTGTGGTGTTTTTGGGAAAATATCTACTTAGATCTTTTGCTTATTTTTAATTAGGTTATTTGATTGCAGCTGGGTCCTTTTTTCTTATATATTTCAGATATTTATCCCTTTTGGAATGTGGTTTGCAAATATCTTCTTTTGAAAATATCTTCTCCACTTCTGTAGGTTTTCTCTTTATTTTTTTATTTTTTGTACTGTGCTGTATAGAAAATTTCAGCTTGGTGTAATCTCACTGCTGAGTGTTTCCTTCCATGGTGTTTGCCTTGGAGGTTTACATAAAACAATGGCTGGCACTAACAGCAAGAAACTGCCGCCGTGTTTTTGTCTAGGTGTTGTATGATTTCAGGCCTTACATTTAAGTCTAAAAATGATTTTGCATTGATTCCCCCCTCCCATGATGTGAGTGAGGGCAGACTTTTATTCTTTTGCATGTAAGCAGAGTTTTCCTGGTGCCTTTGTCCTTGGAGTGTTCTTGGCTCCTTGGCTGTGATGAGCTGGCTGTCTGTGCGACTGTGCATTCTGTCCTCCACATGAGCTCGATTTTAGGCCAGTGTTCTATCATTTTGATCAGTACAACTGTGGACCTCAACACTTGTTCCTTCTGAAGCATGGGAGTTGCATTACCTAATGATTAGGGATGAAATGCAATTGCTTGTTTTGTAGCCTTTAACCCTTTTTCCTTAAGCTTGGCATCCATGCCTCCGATCTGAAGAAGACACTGTTATATAGAATGCAGCCATTCCCCCCAAGAACTGCATATGATGTTATCAGTGAATTTGTCCTTATTATTATCTTCTGACAGTTCATGTATATAAATGCAAACAATTATTGTCTGTGGATCTTGAAGCCTGCAACTTTGCTGAACTTGTTGATCATTTTTTTTTTCGTTTCTTTTTTTCATGCCATCCAGCTTTTCAATATATTAGATCGTGCATTCTGAAGACTGACATATCTTCCTTTTCATTGTGCATGCTTTTTGTTTCTTTTTCTTGTCTCTATGTTTTATGCTACTGTTATTACAGTACACACGTGCACACATCTATATATGCTGAACGCATTAAAATTATTGAGCTACAGTTATTTTGATATTTTTGTAGTTGAACTTCTACAATATAGTTGACGGTGATTTATGTATCACCATTAGAGTATTGGAGCTTTTCAAATTTGATACTATACTTTTATCAATGAATCTATACTTTCTTGTGTTTAATTAAATTATCATTATTTCACTTTTACTCTAGGGTTCTGGTAAGATAGCTTTCTTAGTGACGAAATTCTTAGCTTTTGTTTTTTCTCAGAAAACCTTTATCTATTTCTTCTTGTAAAGGTGGCTTGCTGGATTTGGTATTCTTGGTTGGTTAGATGTTTTAAAAATTACTTTGAATATATCATTTCTCTTTCTTCTGGCAGTCTCTGCTGACAGGTTGAATTACATTCTGAGGGATAATCCCTTGTGTATCAGGCAATGAAAAAAAATAGAAGTAATAGAATAGTCTGTCTTTCTGTCTGTCTACCTATCATATCTATCTATCTATCTATCTATCTATCTATCTATCTATCTATCTATCTATCTATCTATCTATCTTCTGTCATCTAATATCAAAGGTGATTGATTTGACTGGCTTTCATGAGTAGAGACTAAATGCTCACCCCATGGTCATTGCTCAGAGAGCCAAGGGAACTTGGAGCTGTTCAGCAAGAAGCTGAACACCTCAGAACAGGAAAGAGGGCGGTGATGCAGCCCCATTTGTAATAGACATCGGGGAGGTCCCCAGAGAGCCGCAACTGGGTGTCTATGTTCACAGGCTAAAAAAGGCTGAGGACCAAAGTGGTAATCGGAAGTAGCCATCATTCCTATGTCTAATAAGTTGCTGCTTTCTTTCTGAATTTAAAATTCTTTAAATTGCTAGTGCAAGTGAGGGAAAGACATTGAGCCAAAGTCTTGCTGTGTAGCCTAGGCTGGTCTAAACTGGCGATTCTGACTCAGAGTCCCAAGTACTGAAATTTCAGGTGTGTGGCTGGTTGTCTTTGATAATCTGATTTTAGTAATTCTTGGTGTAATATGTTTAGATTGATCCCATTTGTAGACTTTTGGGTTCCATGAACTGAAACGACTGTGCCTATCTGAAGATTTTGAAAAGTTCTTGCCATTGTTCTGTTTTTGTGAATAAAAAAAAATCATTTTAGAAAGCATCGTGAAGGCATCAAAGTTATACAAATTTGTGGGGCAATGTGGTAATTTGATAGTGAGGATAAGCAGGGCTGCTTCCTCAAATATCTACTGCTATGTTGTGGTGAAAGATTCAAAATTGTTTCGTTTAGTGCTTTGAAATGAACCCATTTTCGTTCTCTACATAGTTACATTGATGTTCAATGTAATAATACAAAGTTCTAGTAATAAACTAGAACTTCTATACAATTCTAATTATCAACCAGTTATAGATTTTTTTATCCTACCTCCAAGAGATTTGTGTAGAAATTTGTTTTCATTATTTACTTACTTATTTTTTTTTTACAATTTATTCATTTTATATCCTGATTGTAGCCCCTCCCTTAACTCCTCCCAGTCTCACCGTCCCTCCCTCTTCCCCTCATCACCTTCTCCTAGTCCACTGAAAGGGAGAGTTCTCCACTATTACCAGCTGTCCCTAGCTTATCAAGTCTCATCAGGACTGCCTGGACCTCTTCCTCTGTGGCTTGGCAAGGCCGCATCACCAGGGGCGAGTGATTAAAGAGCAGACAACAGAGTTCATGACAGAGGAAGCCCCTGCTCCCCTTACTCAGAGACAGAGCTGCCTATGGGCTACATCTGAGCAGGAGGTTTTACACCTCTCAATGCATGGTTTTTGGTTGGTGTATCAGTCTGTGGAGGAGCCCCTGAGCTCAGATTTTTTAGCTTTGTTGATCTCCTTGTGGGACTCCTGTCCACTCCTTGTCCTTCTATCCCTCCTTCTTTCATGAGACTCCCTATACTCTTCCCAAAGATTCGCTGTGATGTGAGTCTCTTTCATGTGCTTCAATCTCCTGTTGTGTGGAGCATTTCAGAGGACCCTCTATAGTAGGCTCCCATAATGTTTCCTCTCTTCCACTGCTTCAGATGTCTATACTGTTTGCCATTCTGAATAAGATCTAAGTGTCCTCCTTAGAGTACTCTTTGTTGTTTATTTAGCTTCTTTAGGTCTGTACATTTTAGTATAGTTATCCTACATTATACGGCTAATATTTGCTTATAAAGTGAGTATATACCATCCATGTCTTTCTGTTTGTGGCTAACCTTACTCAGGATGATCTTTTTTGGTTCCATCCATTTCCCTGCAAATTTCATGATTTCTTTGTTTTTTAATAGCTGAGTAGTATTTCATTGTGTAAATGTGCCTCGATTTCTGTACCCATTCCTCTGCTGAGGGAAATCTAACTTGTTTCCAGATTCTGTCTATTACAAATAAAGCTCCTACAGACATAGTTGAGCAAAAGTCCTTGTTGAATGGTAGGGCTTCTTTTGGGTATATGCCCAGGAATGGGATAGCAGAGTCTTGAGGTTGTGCTATTCCCATTTTCTGAGAAAGGGCCAGATTGATTTCCAAAATGGTTGTGGAAGTTTGTACTCCCACCAGCAATGGAAAAGGGTTCCCCTTTCTCCACATCCTCTAGAGCATGTGTTGTCATTTGAGTTTTTGACCTTAGCCATTCTGATGGGTGTAAAATGGAATCTCAGAGTTGTTTTGATTTGCATTTCCCTGATGACTAAGTATGTTGAGTATTTTTTTAAGTGTTTCTCCACCGTTCAATATTTCTCTGTTGAGAACTCTCTGCTTAGCTCTGTACTCCATTTTTAAAAATTCTTTATTAATTACACTTTATTCACTTGTATCCCCCCTGTGGTTCCCTCCCTCCTCCTGTCCCAATTCCTTCCTTCCTCCCTCCTCTGCATGCATGCCACTCTCCAAGTCCACTGATAGGGGAGGTCTTCTTTTCCTTCCTTCTGATCCTAGTCAATTAGGTCTCATCAGGAGTGGCTGGATTCTCTTCTTTTGTGGCCTGGTAATGCTTCTCCCCCATCAGGGGGAGGTAATTAAAGAGCAGTTTATGTTAGAGACAATCCCTGTTCCTATTACTATGGAACCCATTTGGATACTCCATTTTTTAATTGCATTATTTGGTTTGTTGGTGTTTAATTTCTTGAGTTCTTTATATATTTTGGATATTAGCCTTCTATCAGATGTAGGGTTGGTGAAGAACTTTTATCAGTCTGTAGGTTGTTGTTTTGTTCTGTTGACGGTGTCCTTTGCTTTACAGAAGCTTTTCAGTTTCATGAGGTCCCATTTATTAATTGTTGATTTTAGAGCCAGAGCTGTTGTTGTTCTGTTCAGGAAGTTGTCTCCTGTGCCAATGAGTTCAATGCTCTTCACCTCTTTTTCTTCCAACAGATTTAGTGTGTCTGGTTTTATATTGAGATCTTTGATCCACTTGGACTTTAGTTTTGTGAAGGGTGATAAGTATGGATCTATTTGCATTTTTTTAAGGTGTAAACATCCAGTTAGACCAGCACCATTTGTTGAAGATGCTATCTTTTTTCCATTGTATGGTTTTGACATCTTTGTCAAAAATCAGGTATTCATAAATGTGTGGGCTTATTTCTGGTTCTTTGATTCAATTCCATTGATCCACCAGTCTGTTTCTATGCCAGTATCATGCAGTTTTTATTACTGTTGTTCTATAGTACAGCTTGAGATGAGGATTGTTTTAGCTATTCTGAGATTTTTGTTTATCCACATGAAGTTGAGAGTTGTTCTTTCAAGGTCTGTAAAGAATTGTGTTAGTATTTTGATGGGAATTGCTTTGAATCCGTAGATTGCCTTTGTTAGGATGTCCTGTGAGAACCCAGGAACTTTTTCAGGGATCAGCTGGGTGCCCTGTGGTTGGACATGATTTTTTTTCTTCACTGTGGGATTTTCTTATGACTGGGAGATCCTGTCTATAGTGTTTTGGGGTTCACAGTTCAGTCTGGGATGGTGAGAAGAGTGTGCAGGCATATGGCTCTGAGCTGGTCACTGAACACCTGCAGGAACCTAGGAACTTTTCTGGAGGAGGGGTGGCTGGGTTACCTGAAGTCGGACCTGATTGCTTCCTTCACAGTGGGGTTTCCTCTTGACTGGGAAGCCCAATCTCTGGTGTTGTGGGGTCCCAGTTCAGTCTGGGAAGGTGATCAGAGCACACGGTTCTGTGGCTCTACACTGGTGAGCGAGAGCCTTTATGGAACCCAGGAGCTGTTCTGGGGCTTAGCTGGGTGACCTGAGATCGGACCAGATTGCTTCCTACACTGTCGGGTTTCCTTTCACCTGGGGAACACAATTGCTTGTGCTTTGGAGTCCACAGTTCTTTCTGTTGGTCACTGTTGCCCTGCTGCTCAGACACAGTGTGCTATTGGCACCACCCTCTTGGATTTCTCTAGAAATGAGTGTTAATAATCTTAGATTCCTCATCGAATAAACACTAAAATGAAGGTTTGTGTTAGTGATATTATTAAAGATTGCTCTTAGGTCCTATAGAATTGCAGATCTTACACATTGTAGGTCAAGATCTGAAGATGCTCCTACTTTGACATTTGATATCTGTGCTGGCTAGTTTTATGTCAACTTGACACAATCTTGAATCATTTCAGAAGAGGACTCCTTAATTGAGAAAATGCCCACAATCATTTTGGCTAGCGGATAAGCCTGTGATTCATTTTCTTCTTTGACGGTTGGTATAGGAGAGCCTAGCGCACTGTGGTGGTGCCACCCCTGTGCTGCTGGTCCTGGGTGTTGTAAGAAAGCAAACTGAAAAAGAGAGAAGGAGCATGGTAGAAAGCAGAACTCCTCCACGGCCTCCACAGCAGTCCCTACCCCAGGTTCCTCCCATGATTGAGTTCCTGCCCTGATTTCTCTTGGTGATGAGTTGTTATATGGAAGCATAAGATAAATAAACTGTCTTCTCCACAGTTTGCAATTGGTCATGGCATTTTATCACATAGAAACCAAAAATAAGACATTTCTCAATCCTGTGAACTCTACTTAATGGAAAGTCAATATAATGCAATGGCCATGGCTATTGGGTGTAGTGTTCGCTAGAGAATAGCACCTCTCATGGTACTAGGTTTTAAGCTGGCATGTCAAATATATCTTTAAAAATCCCTTTCACTCTTTCAGGCTAACAGCTGTTAGATATATGGAAAGTAAATATCACCAGACTCCTCTCTTATGTGCCAGCTGCCACATGGATCTATCTCCTTTGCTTTCACTCTGGGGCAACAACTGAAAATCTGCATCTACTGAACTGTCTAAGTCCACACATGGAATATGTGTCAATTCCGTAAAAGCAATGGATCCACAGAAGAGAAAAAGGATTCAGTGTGTTGCAGTCGCAATCAAGAAGTTCATAGTCTCCATGCAGATTGGTGCTGTGTTGGAGCCTGAAGAGCTGGGCTCTGCTTCCCACAGAGGACACATGCAGTACAAGCTGTAGATACATCAAGTCATGGTGAAGGCAAGGTCATGCTGCTTAGCTCCTGGTCTCTATTGCTCTAACAATGACACTGGAGTGGCTTATGAAAGACAATGGTTGATGTCCTTGGCATACTTGGTCCATCTGATGTCCATTTTCGAGGTGGATGATCTCCAGAAGGCATCATCACAAATTTCAACTATTGTTGAAATTACAATATCAACAAATTGTAACTGTTGTACAAGCTCTTTCTCAGATTCCCTCTTCTGGATCTGAAAAATATTTCTGCTTCAAGGCCCCTGATCAGCAGAGTCATTCACCATCACTCATATGCTCTTGTATACTGTTATCATGATCACCTTTTTCACAACAAAGAGGCTGTTTTTGTAGGTACATCTCCACAGGCAAACTGTGTAAAGACTGCCATGTTTTTTTCTGTCTTTAAGGGAATCCCTGAATGAATTTATAATCCAGTTGCTGTGTGTCTTCAGCTCATGTGTACATACCAAGGCAGATCCACTGTGAATCCAGATGGCTATTTTTTTTTAAATTTTCAATTGTCTTATTAGTTCATAAAGGCTTTTCACCTTCAATCCCACAGGAATAAGTGTGAACTGATGGAAAGACACAAATACAGCAATGCTGGGAGATGCAGAGATTAGAAGCATATGTTTAGGAGGCTGACTTATATTCCTTGGTATAGTTCATGCCAGTTCTAAGTGAAGTTTTCTCTCACTAGCATATTGATCCACTTGGTGAATCAGACACAGTGGGCACATCTAGAAGCATGCACTCCCAATTTTCCCAAAACAAACCCTACATACAGGTCCGATAGTATGCCAGAAGACTTGAAAGGTACGCTAGTGAGCTTCATGTTACAACAATGAGTACCTAAGGCAATCAACCTATAGAGGAAAAAGGGTTGTTTGCAATTAAGGTTGCAGAGATACTAGCTTATCAAGTTCTAGCAAGAAAGTGCCTATTTTTGCTTTTGGTTTTTCAGATGGCATGGCCTTGCACATTTCCTTAAATGACCTATGCTGTGATTCTTTCCTAAATCTTTCTACCAGCTTTACATAGGATCATCTCTCATTACTGGTGTTTCTGATGCCAAGAGAGAAACACGATTTGAATAGTAGTACTGTGTTCATAACAGCCAGTGCTTAGAATCCCTTACATCTGGGTGCCCTGTTCTATTCTATGTGACTTTGTTATCAAGTCAGAAGAGAATTCCCAGAATTCTGTCTCTGAAGCATGTAGCGATTTTGGGGATAATTAAGCTTTGGTGTACCATCTTCCTGACAGTGGAAGTTCTGAGATAAGGTTTTTCTTTTTTCTTGTAAGAATAGTTTCACTTTCTTCAAACCATTGCCTTCTTAAAACCTTGGTTATCCTGAATCCCCAAGTTTTCACGGATTTTATCATTACTTTGAAGTAAATAATTCCTTCTAAGGTGTTGTCATTCTTTTCTCTCCTTGCTTGGTAATTTTAATTCAATTATAATAATATTACAAACATTTATCAACGAAATATTCTGTTGAGTATTCAAATGGTCCAGGTCCCTGAAAACTTTGTTCTGACAGAGTGAAAGAGATGCTGTGATTCCTGTGCCCTATGTAATGGATACTGTCGTTCATCTCATGAGAATGAGGAGCACTTCTCATTCTCCCCTCTAAAGAAACTGGAAAAGAAGACTCTGTATTTGGCAGATTAAGGGTAATGTGATGTTGCTGGGTCTGTGCTGATCTGCTATAGAAGGGACTCCATAACCTGTGCCCATTAGGTTAGTGTCACTCATAGTGTGATCTTGAGTTAAATAACTTCCACTGGCTGAAGGAATGCTGAGAGGAATGGAGAGAGACAGAGAAACACACACACACACACACACACACACACACACACATACAAACACACACACACACACAGAGAGAGAGAGAGAGAGGAAGGGAGAGGGAGGTAGTTATCAGCCCTCTCTACTTCTAACAGCTGGAAGAAGGGGAACAGTAGTCTGGAAGGTAGGACCTGACTGGACACCACAGCACACACTACAAATGAACTCTTTCAACCATTGTTGTGTGTATGAAGCTTGGGTATGTTTTTTTTTTAATTTTATTTTTTTCTTATCAGTTACATTTTATTAACTCTGTACCCCAGCCATGTCCCGATCCCTCATTCCCTCCCAGTCCCACCCTCCCTTCCTCATCTCCACTGTGCCCCTTTCCAAGTCCACTGATGGGGGGGACCTCCTCCCCATTCATCCGATCCTGCTTTATCAGGTATCTTCAGGACTGGCTGCGAAGCCCTCCTCTGTGGCCTAACAGGACTGCTCCTCCCTTTGGGGGTGGGGAGGTCAAAGAGCCAGTCATTGAGCTCCTGTTAGAAAGAGTCCTTGTTCCCTCACTATGGGAAACCAATTGGTTACTGAGCTACCACAGGCTACATCTGAACAGAGGTTAGCTCCACAAGGACCAAATATATCTGGGCACAGGGTCATTTCTGAGACTGACATTCAACCAAGGACCATGTATGGATATAACCTAGAACCTCTGCTTGGGTATGTTTATCCCCCAGCTATGAATTTAAAATCCAGTTCTCTTGAATTATAGGAAAATGTCTAGTTTGGACTTATCTAGTTCCCTCCCTCTTTTAAAATTTATTTTGGTCATGACTTTGTGTTTCTACTTTTTTGAAAAGTATCAAAACTCCCTTTACCTTCTTTCAATCATCACTAATAATTTTATGTATTAGAATTGCCAAGGGTTAAAAATTGAATAAAATTAGCCTACCACAGAGGGCCTCTAAAAGATTATACCCAGCTGGGTAGCAAAGCAGATGCTGACGCTCATAGCGAAAGTTTTGGCAGAGTGCAAAGAATCTTAGGAAAGAAGGAGGAGATAGAAAGACCTGGAGGGGACAGGAGCTCCACAAGGAGAGCAACAGAATAAAAATATCTGGACCCAAGGGTCTTTTCTGAGACTGATACTCCAACCAAACACTATGCATGGAGATGACCTAAAACCCCTGCTCAGATGTAGCCCATTGTATCTCTGTCCAAGTGGGTTCCCTAGTAAGGGGGACAGGGACTGTCTCTGACATGAGCTCATTGGCTGCCTCTTTGATCACCTCCCCCTGAGGGGTGAACAGCCTTACCAGACCACAGAGGAAGACAATACAGTCAGTCATGATGAAACCTGATAGTCTAGAGTCAGAGGGAAGGGGAGGAAGGCCTCCCCTATCAGTGGACTTGGAGTGGGGCATGGGAGGAGAAGAAGGAGGAAGGGCAGATTGGGAAGGGATGAAGCAGGAGGCCACAGCTGGGATACAAAGTGAATAAATTGTAATAAATTACAAAATAATATAAAAAGACAAAAAATGGGTAAAATTAATGTAAAAAATCTCATGCTTTCTATTTGTCATAGTCATAATGATTCTTAACCTTTATATACATGTACACATGCATACATGCATGCATACATATTAAGGAAGGCATTATATAAGCCTCCTAAATATGTATCATACTATATTGATACTATCTGTGTAAACGTCTACTTTAAATGAAACAAAGAGGACTTAAAATGAAGGTCCTTTTAGGTGTAGAGAGTTGCCATATGTCACAATGCAGATTTAGTTCTGATCCCCTGTGTCTTTTGAAAGAGCAAAATAAAGCATTGTTTTGGAATTTACTTAGAGTCATGTACATTAAATATAAAAGCAATTGACTATTATGTCAGTCAGTGTTAACTGACAACTTGCTGGGATCTAGAATCATGTGGAAGAATGGCCTCTGGACACACCTGTGGGATTACATTATTGTCTGGATTATATGGTATGGGAGGGAGATTCAGGTTAGTCATGGGCAGGACTTTTCTGTGGGCAGGGAGCCTGGATAGCATGAGAGAGTAAATTGGACAGTAGCATGTACTCATGCACAGCTCTCTGCTTCTTGACTAAGGATGTCATGTGACCAACTACTTCAGGATCTCAGCTCCTTGACTTTCCTGTTGGGACTGATGGTCCATACATTGAATTCTGGTTAGTAGTGAAATGTTAGTGGGGCATTTTTCACAACTGATCATGACAAACCGAAATAAGCAAGCCTTGGAGTTAGGAGTACTATTTGGCAGATGCTCCAAGTTTGGCTAAATATCAGAATAGTCTCTAGCACTAAGATGATCATTTCCTGCCACTTCCTTCTTCATGAAATCAAGATACAGAATTTTACAATTTCTCCTCAGTTTCCCCACCATTTTAATATAAAGCTCTTTCCATCTACCCAGATCCTGATACACACACTGACTTATTGTTGGATCCCAGTTTTGCTTCTTCCTGGATTTCATATAAAAGGAATAGTGAATTCACAGATTTTTTAAATAATTAATTTATTCATTCTCTTTACATCCCAACTGTAGCCTCCTTCCTCCTCTCCTCCCGGTCCCACCCTCCTTCGCTCTTCCTTCTGTTACCTCTCCCCTTCCCCTCAGAAAAGGGGAGCCTCCCCTAATCTACCCACCTCAGCATATCAAGTTGCATCAGGACTGAGCATATCCTCTTCCATGGTGGCCTGTTAAGGCAGCTCCACCAGAGCAAACTGATCAAAAAACATGCAACAGAGTCCTTGTCAGAGACAGCTTCTGCTCTCCTTTCTAGGAGACCCACATGAAGACCCAGTTGCCCATTGGGTATATGTGTGTAAGGGGCTAGGTTCAGTCCATACATGGTCTTCAGTTGGTGCTTCAGTCTCTACAAGACCCAAGTTGGCTCTGTTGGTCTTCTTGTGGAGTTCCTGTCCCCGCCATGTCCTTCTATCTTTCTCTTAACTTGTCCACAATGGCTCCCCATGTTCCACCCAATGTTTTTCTGGAATACGCAAAATTTTAAAAAGGATTTTTAAGTGTGTGTGTGTGTGTGTGTGTGTGTGTGTGTGTGTGTGTGCGCGCACACGTTGAGGGTATTACACAACTGAGGGTAGTGACCTCAGAGGCCGGAAGAGGCCATTAGGTTTCCCTGGACCTGGACTTACAGGGAGCCGTGAGCTCCCTGACTTGGGCTCCAGCACTAACTCGGATCCTCTTGAAGAACAGCATGTACTCTTTACTATGGTGCCACCCCAAGCACCCAGTACATAAGCTTCTGATTTCTTTCACTTAACACAGTACCTCTGGGAGTTATCTATCTTGATGCATATGCTGCAATGTTAGTAATTTATTCTTTTTGATTGTTGAGTACTGTTCCATTTTGTAGCTATGCTACCAGTTTTTATCATCATCAACTTAAGGATAATTTAGCTATTTCAGCCTTTAATGATTACAAATAAAGCCAGCATATACATTTTTGAAGAAATGTGTTTTTATTTCCTTGGCTAAGTAAGTAAAGATATTATTTGTGGGTTACATGATAAATGTATATTTCATTTTATTAAAATCTGCCAAGGGCTGGGGAGATGGCTCACTGGGTTAGAGCATATGCTTTGCCAGCATGAAGATCTGAGTTCAAAAATCCCAGTCACTCACATAAAAGCCATGCAGGGCCACATGTTTCTGTAACCCAGGTGTTGGGAGCCAGAGACAAGGTGGCCTCAGAAGTTAAATGGCTGGATAATTTAGCTGAAATGACAAACTTCAGATTCAGGGAGAAGTCTTGTCTCAATGGAGTAAACAGAGAGTGATTGAAGAAGATACCATCGTACTTCTATGGCTTTGCCATGCCTGTGCCTGGGCATGTACGTCTGTAAACACACAAGACACACACACACTCACACCAACTGAAGTACATTTCAAATTGCTTGTCATTATGGACCTTGCCCCTGTCTTTAGAGAATTGTGAATTCTGATTGCCTGAGTCTTTGCAATAGCTTGGTAGGGTCAGTGTTTGAAGTCTAAATTTCTTTGGTAATATCTCTCTATGTGTGTACTCTGTTTTTCTTAAAGATAGTGATATTTTAAACTACAAATTTCATTCATAAAGTCTCACCAATATGACTACTGAAACATGAGCTGAACAAGGATAAAAACAATAAACATGATAAATGTTCATGGACCTCAGCCCTATTCAAAGAACTATAAGCAATGAAGGAAATTCTGAGAGCAGGAGAAGTCCTTCCAAGGGAAGAGAAATGATCAGCTCTGAAAACATACATATAAGCAACATATACACATGCATTATATAAACTGACCAGATTGAATATATCTATCTATATCTATATCTTTATCTATATCTATCTATCTATCTATCTATATCACCTATCTATATCTATATCTATATCTATATCTATCTATCTATCTATCTATCTATCTATCTATCTATCTATCTATCTATCATCTATCTATATGTATATATAAATGCGTGAAATAACAATAATGAAAAAAGGGGCTACAGACTTGAAAGAAACAAAGAGGTATACAGGAGGATTTGCAGGGAGAAAAGGGAAGGAGGAAATGATGTAATTATATTGTAGTCTTAAAACTAAAAGAAATTAAAAAATTATAAGTTTTAGAACATGGCTGAATGCTTGCTTTCTGGCTTTCTGCACTTTCCATAGCACTGATACAGGGTAGGACTGTGGCTCAGCAGGTAGGGGACTGGCTACCATGTCTGAGAACCCAAGGAAGATTCCCAGCATTCACACAGCAGAAGGAGAGAAAGGGAGAGCTGACTCCTGCGTAGCGTGCTTTGACCTCCATTTGCACATCCTGATGCAAGAGTACAACCCCTAATAAATAATAAATGCAAAAAGGAACTGGTAAATACTTAAGTATGAGAGGGTATTTTAATGACTAGACTAAGCATTTGACATATAATTGGAGACTTATTAAATATAGGTTCCTATGTCTCTTCTCAATTAATATTGCCCTCAGAATTCCATGCCTTACAAAAAGCCTTCCTGGCTTCTGCATGGTCTCTGGACCCAGATCCTCCCTGCTGTCATTTGGTGATGCTCCAGTAGCTTTCTCCTCACACCTGGAACCAGCCACAGACTGGTCAGAGCCTCCCAAGGCTGTACTTGTGACAGGTCTGAGGATGAGGGCAGTGGGCTTCTGGTCCATCTGGAATGTTCTCTTGTCTCTGATCTTATCTTGCTGGATAAAGAAAGGCTCTGAGCCCAAAAAGTGAGCTTGATGTATAGTTTATCACCGTAGTCCCATGCTGCAGGAAAATTCACACACAGCAATCTGAAGACAGTTTAGACTGAAATGGTTCTTTGCAATTTAGGCATTTAATTAGCGGATTTTTAAAGCTTAATTAAAAAGTTCAATCATTTGTCTTTATTTCTGAAACAATGCCATTGTAGATGGTTCAATTATGTAAAATAAAACATAATAAAATATGTATTTCCTTGTCTGATGTGATTGCATCGTTCACACATAACAGCACAGCTCCATAAAATGTATTTGAGAAGATGGAAGGAAATTGAAATATAGAGCCATTAAATATCCTATTGAAAGTAACTTCTGGCCTACAAAGTTGTTTTTCCTTCTTGTGTTTCATGATCCTTGCAACATATGAGCTTTTCCTCCCCAAAAATGTAAATGAGAAGAAGAGTTTTGAGTATATTACCTGCAATCTCACCAGACAAGCTACAAATACACACACACACACACACACACACACAAAAAAAAAAAAAAAAAAAAACAAAAAAACAACTGGCATGAATTGCTTCATCAATCTTCAGTTATTTATCATGAGAAAACAAGCAACAGTGTCTGCTTTAGCATGCTTGGTACACGGACATCCTTTATTGTTATCATTACAACAATATGAGTATAGGTGGACATCTATGTGCCTGGGTACCCAGACACACAGGTCAGAAGAGGCGTCAGATTCCTTGCATCTAGAACTGCAGATGGTTGTGAGCTGCTTGACATTGGTTTTGGGGCACCTGCCAACTCTGGGCCTCATGATACAGCATGAAGCATCCTTAACCACTGAACCATCCCTCCAAGCTCCCAAAATCTATTTTCTCATATTTTAGAGACTGTATGCTATATTTCAGACATTTATTTATTCTGGAGAGTGAAGGATCTCATGCTTAGTCCTCAAGGATTCTACTACTGAGCTTCGTTGTCAGCCTCTAAGATTTGAATCTTAAATGTCCCTTAGAAGTCCACATCTTGAACATTCAGTTGCACGCTGCTGTCACTATCATGAGGGGTGGAACTTTGGGATATGAGGAACAGTTAGTGCGAACAACGAGAGTCTAAAAGCTGCAGAACCTGGAATGCCGAGGGAAGAAGATTGACAATCTTGTTCAAGCATCAGACTGAGAGTGGACGTGTCTTCACTGGTTCACTCTATCTGGCCTTGAGTAGATAGGAACATCTCCAGCCCTGCTGGGAAGCCTCATCTATGATGATTGTGTATGGGATGCTTTCGTGGACCTGCACAGCCAGAAAGAACAAACCTGGCTACCTGTTGTCCTGTGGTCTAGTCATGTTTATGTAGAAAAGTACCCGTCAGAGCCTAACTTTGTCTTGCCTCTGATCCTCTTTAACTCTGAATAATTCTAGGCTCATCCTTTGCTTTCTTTTAAGGCCTGGATCTCTTTTTCTCAAGTCAAAGTTGTCTTGGTTTTTTGTTGTCTTTTGCCTCAAGACCAGGCTGTTAACTGTGTGAAAAATGCACATGATAATAAATCTCTGCCTTAGTCAGGGTTTTATTACTGTAAAGAGACGCCATGACCATGGCGACTCTTTTAAGGATAAACATTTAACTGGGGCTGACTTACAGTTCAGAAGTTTAGTCCATTATAATCATGGCTGGAAGCATGGCTGCAGGCAGGCTGATGTGGTGCTGGAGAAGGAGCTGAGAGTTCTACATCTTGATCCACAGGCAGAATAAGGAGACTGTGAGCATGCAAGACTTCAAACCCTGCCTCCACAGTGGCACACTCTCTCCAGCAAGGCCACACCTACTGTAACACGACCACACTTTCTAATAGTGCCACTCCCTATGGGCCAAACGATAAAACATGTGAGTCTATGGGGGCCTTTCCTATTCAAATCACAACCCCCAAATGTAAAACTCTTGCCATTGTATGAAATTGAAATGGACCATGTACCTAAGTGCCTCCCATTCTGTCCGGTTGGTGGCATCATGAGAAATGATGACATCACATCAGACATCTGCAAGACTGATAGCAGATGATGGTTTTACAGAGAGGACTCAATCAGGAAAGAGGGCAGTAAGCTAAAAATGACTTAGTTTTTATATGCTTGACAAGATACTTGCGCTTCTAGGCTAGCCACCCTCATTTGGTGTCAACTGACCTAGATCAGTGTCTCTTACCACTGGCTGAACATTATGATCACTTGGGGAGACTTAAAAAATGTAATATGTGGATTCTATGTCCGTCAAAACCAAGCAAGGTCTGTAGTGTAGAGCCCATTCCCTAGCATTTTTAAACACTCCCAGAGTGAATCTAATATACAGTCACAGTTGAAAGCTACTGTCTACGTCTTCCCAGTAACATGCCATCTGTGATTCTTGCTGAGAACAAGGGAGCTAGTGTGAGAATAAGACAAGGGTTGCAAGTGGGAGAGATTGACTAGGGAAAAAAAATCAATGAAGTCAATAGACTCTATTTCAGAAAATATCGAGGGCTGAGTAGGGACCTCAGTGGATAAGAACAGGTGTGCAAGGTGTGCAGGCACAAGGACCTGAGGATCCCCACCTCCAGTAAAAAGAGTCAGATGTGGCTGCATACACCTATGACTCTAGTGCTGGTGGTGGAGGATAAAGACAGGAGGATCACTGGGACTTGCTGAGCATCAGCCCAGCTAAACAATCCCCTGAGCTTCTGACCTCTTCTGGCTGACAGACTCTTGCATGTGCCCATATTTATATGTACAGACATATGCATTGAACACACACACACACACACACACACACACACACACACACACACACACA